>NC_136881.1:38692304-38739804 GCF_949152265.1 Phoxinus phoxinus
TGTATTTGATCATTTTACATCACTCGCACCAGTAAATTTTCAGGACGCATTCTCGGTAAACCCGCGCCGTGTGTACGCAACCGCACTGGACAACTAGTTGTCAGTCACGTCAGACACTTTCGCTTTCGCTAGTCTCAGACGTCACGACCACGGACCTATGAACCGCCTGATGTGGCACACTTAACTGGAAACACTTCAAGTCATCATCTGATTGGTTCAATTCTACAGGATGTCCGGGAGACGTGTGTGTGTCGCGTTCTTTAACGATCCGCCTGGAAACAAAGATGCCGTGATGCCAAACCCCCTCATGGAAAAGAACCAAAGGGGTAAGCCATCCGCCGGAAACTGAAGCCTCCCCGGGCGCCGCCATTGTAGCAGAACTTCACCTGCTGTTAGCATTACATCGACTCCCATTCATTTTGGCGTCACTTTGACAGCGAATAACTTTACATCTGAGGCGTTTAAAGACTCCATTTGTCCATTATTTATTTCTAAAGAAACACGACAGTGTATAAAAGGCTCCATTACTTTGTATCTTACGTTATGGCCCCGTAGAAGCCGTTTTAGTAAAAAGTAGGCTAACGATTGCGTCATAACCACACGACTCTCTGTCGCACAGTCGAGAAATTACCGTATAGACCGGCGGAGAAGCTCTCAGGCAATCGGGGGGACGTGGAGGCATAAAGTCAAGGGAGAAGCCCATAGAGAGTGATGAAGCTGATCCTGCTGTTAGCTCATGGACAGCTAATGCTCACGCTCTCCGTCTCTGCGAGATTCGGAAGGGAATGACTCAGATTTCTCTCGGCACAGCTACTAGAAGACTGACAGCTCATTTTCTCATTCAGAGGTGTGTTTCCCAAAGCCAACTATTGTCGCAAGATCCATCGTTACCAATAGAGTTCAATAGGGCTGTGTGATATTTAAGGAAAATGCGATATGCGATAACTCCTTAAATAATGCGATACGATAATGCTTAAAGTGTGTAAAATAAACTTAAATTATCTTTAAAATATATTTAAAATGATATAACCTACATGTGTTTCACATTCTTTTAATGACAAGAAAACATCCTTATAACTTCTGAAAGTGAACATCAGTGTTTTACTGTAGCGTAAGAAGTGTTATTTTAACATCAGTGTAAACCACAGGGCTTCAGGTGATCCTACATTAGCTTTATTTAATAAAAGATACTGAATCATAAAATATAAAAATAAAACATTGCTTAGTTTTCACTGTATGAATTAAATATATCCTGATACTTATTAAAGCTAAGAAAATTTTTGTATTTTGTTCATGACCCCATTTATTGCAATCTGTTGCGATATGCATATTGCGATATATACATGTGCGATATTTCGATAAATTCGATATATTGTGCAGCCCTAGAGTTCAATATAACTTCTGGTTTAAAGGGGTGGTTGAGAATGATTTCACTTTTCTAACTTTAGTTAGTGTGTAATGTTGCTGTTTGAGCATAAACAACATTTAAGGACTACAACAAACGGCTGGTAGGGACTACACAACATTTCAACATCACCAACCCTAAAATTTACATAAACCGCACACAGCTCTTGAAGCCCCGCCCCCTGTGCCGGGAGCAGCAGCTCATTTGCATTTAAAGGGACAGACACAAAAATGGTGGGTTTTTGCTCACCCTCAAAAAGGGACAATTTTAACATGCTATATATAAAAAATATATATCTGTGGGGTATTTTGAGATAAAACTTCACACACACACTCTGGGGACATCAGAGACTGATTTTACATCTTGTGAAAAGGGTATTATATCACCCCTTTAATGACAGACATCGGATGAACACTATACCTCCCTTGAGTACTTGCAGTACCTTCCTCAGGCATTCAAGTCTGCGTACTTGCGTAAGGTTTCTGGCCGAAGAGAGAGACTGTTTGATATCGCATGCTGTATATTATATGATATATGCAGGACCTTCACGAGGACGTGCGAGCGTGTGTGCGTGACCATTGGCTCGTTTCCTTCGAGAAGTGAAAGACGCCCAGCAGGAATAAGGGACATTCTGTGAGACACCATGTCACTTCCTGTTCTAAGACAATACAAGGGTGGTGTCTGTTTGTGTCCCATGGGGAAGAGTGACTGAAGAACCTCGCCTTACAAACACACACATGTGCTTTACCTCCTGAGGGTGAGACGCCGCTTAATCTAATCTTACACACACACACGGACACACACACACACACACGCAAAACAACACACTCTCACTAAATTCTGGGACAATTTCCCAGAAATCAGACACCCCGGACTAGAGAGTGTGTGAACAAAGCAGGTAAATGAGAATTAAGGTCACAGAGAGAGAGAGAGAGAGAGAGAGAGTGAACACGGTGAATCTGACTGCAGTAGATGTGAAAGATATGAACAAAAAATGATGTTATCATTTCAAAATGATAGTCGATTGTCGAGTTCACGCGCGTGATCATTGGTAACTAAACCTATGCGCGTGAACTCGACAATCGACTACTTTGGACTTCGACCGAAAACAGGAACTAAATACTAAATAGGTATTTGCGTTGGCTCTGAAATAACATCATTTTTGTTCATATCTTTCACATCTACTGCAGTCAGATTCACTCGTGTTCACTCTGAAGGAATCACTCAACATGGCTGGGCACTTGTAATGACCCATGAAGGATGTTAAGAGGCTAAAACCAGGTTTATAACTTGCCCCATTGAAGTCAACAGGGTGCAAATTTTAAAAAGAGGATAACTCAGTGTAGGCAACACCGATTTTTGTCGTTGTTCTCTGTATTGACAGCACTCCAAATTTACAAAAAAATTAGCTCAATGTTAAAATTGACCGGAGTTCTCCTTTAACCACTCGCCTCAGACCGCTAGTCTGCTATGGGCGAGAGATGGAGAGGAGGAGCGCTGGAGTAAAACCCTGCCCTCTGTTCAATATTTTCTTTCACTTGGAAATACGTCACAACACTGGAGAAAAGTCGTTTGCAACTTCCGGTTCACGCGGACTTTAAAGAGCTGTTTAACTACAAATTATGAAGCACATATTTTAGTGTATAATGCAAGTCAAGATTTCTTGCGTGAATAACAGTCATAATTAAGTTTGATAAACAGTACCTATAGTGTACCTAACATATACTAGTGTACCTTTAGATTCATTTTATTTAAACAGGGGACAATGCACAAATTAACATTAACCTTGTATAAAAACAAGGAGAGATGCATTGTGCCAGGTTGTAGCACAAGTGCTATTTTCCGCCCGTAGTCCCTTGGCAGGTCAGTAACACATTAAAATACACAATTTTACAACCACAGTCATACTTAATTTACAATTAAAACTATCATGTGCTCAATTGTTCCCCCTTCCTAAAACCAACCCCACCCCAACAAAGCTATGCAATCAAAATCCCTACCTCTCCCAGTACACACCCACACACCTAACACCTATACCTAACATATACACTACTGTTCAATAGTTTCGGCTCAGTAAGATAAAAAAATAATAATTATTTAATTTCAAGTCCCCCTGTCGTGAAAATGATGTTTTTAATGTTGTTTATATGTCTATGTGGTGTTTTTAATGTGCTTTAAGACATAAACACAGTCTCAAAAACACGGGTTGAAATCGCTGGTGTTTCTGACGTCACAAACTACCTTGTAACCAATCAGATCAACGTGTGATTGTCAACGAGTGGATCTCTGAGCTGAGTGAGTGAGTGGAGGCGGAGCTCATTTGCATATTCATAGAACCGCACATACTAAATGAGGCGAGGGTGTCTAGTTACATACAAGCAATTTAAAGGCGTTTCTAAGTAAAAAAACGCTTAAACGTCATTTGGGTGATCAAAGATGAGTTTTAAAGGATAACATGATTGACTACAGGGAGACTTTAAGAAAGAATTACAAATAAATTAATACTTGTATTGAGCAAGCATGCATTAAACTAATCAAATAGTTCTTTTGGATTTTCTGATTTCTGGATTTTATGTAAAAATACCAACCAATACTAATACTAATCGTGTTGAAAATGACTTTGCAGATCCACATAATAAAGACACTGCTGGTTTCACACAGACAACTGGGCTTCACTGTACCTGCGTGCTGGTCTGTGATGTGCTGAGGTCAGTGCTGAGGTCACAGACGGGTTCAGTCTCGGGCGTGGCGCTGGGTTCGACAGTGAGTTCGGTGAAGGGTTCAGTCTCCGGTTCGGTCTTGGGTTCACGAGGGGACGGCGGAGACAGGAACACGGGCGACGCCAGGCGGGCACAAGCTCTGTAGAGCGGGGAGCCGTTCATCACTCTTCCAGGGCTGCTGGGACTCTGAGAGGAACACCAGAAGACAGTACAGTCTGTGGTCAGTTTCAGTGGTCAGGTGTGTGAATGCCAGTATTGTTTGTGTTGTGAGCAAGTCAGGTGCCAGTGTTTGGGGAAGCTGCTTTGAAACTGCTGTTTGCCAGGACACAACCTACTCATAATTTAAATGAGTTAAATCACAGTCAAGCTAGCCTCTTGAAGATATGATCAGCTTCCAATCAAGTTCAGTGCTATAATCATAAAGATCTATATAAAAAGATAAGATAAGCCACAAGTAATATGTGTTATTGACGTTCCCTTAAAGTCCCCCTGTAGTCAATTATTTTATCCCTTAAAACTCATCTTTGATCACCAAAATGACATATTTCTTCCTTGAAAAAATATCTTCCTGCCTTAAAATATCTTGAATGTAACTCGACACCCTTGCCTCATTTAGTATACGCAGTTCTATGAATATGCAAATGAGCCCCGCCTCCACTCACTCATCAGAGATCCACTCGTTGACGATCACACGTTGACCTGATTGGTTACAAGGTAGTTTGTGACGTGTTTTTGAGACTGTCTTTGGTTCACTGCAGTTTTAAGGAGAAAATACTCAGCAATGGTGTTTACTTATGAATTTGCACATGGTTTGTCTTAAATCATATTTACATAACACCACATAGACAACACCTTGATTTTCACCAAAAGATTTGTTACAAAAGCTTAAAATCAGATCAATATATACATGAAGTTCAGTGAGGCTCACAGCATCAAACTTGAACACATAAATTACGCTCATAACTACAGGCTGAAGTACACTACATGACTATTTAAACATTAGAATGACACATTTCACTCAAATTATTTTCTTTTACTGACACAATCCATTTTGGGAAGTTATAAGTGTCATGTGTAAGCTCAAGGGGGGAAATGTGTGAATACACTAAATGATCAAGGGCTGTAAACGATTAATCGCATCCAAAATAAAAGTTTGTGTTTACATAATATATGTGTGTGTGTATATATAAATACACACACATGCATGTATACATGTGAGAAATATTTGCATTTATATACTGCATATATATTTTTATATAATTTATATTATATATAAATATAACTATTTTAGATACTATTTATATAAACAACACATTTTTCTTAAATATATAAATGCATGTGTGTGTATTTATATTTACAAATTATTCATACACAATACACACACATATTATGTAAACACAAACTTTTATTTTGGATCGCGATTAATCGTTTACAGCCCTATGTTTAAGGATCACTGCCAGACTTTCAAATTGTTCCGAATACAAGGTCAGAATGCAAAAACGTGCCTTGTTGCAAAGAAACGCATGACCAAAAAAAAAAAAAAGTGTTCTAGAATTGGCTCAAAATATAAAAAATGCTTGATCCCCAACTGGATGCAATCATAATATGACACTAAAAAGTCAGAATCTGTAGCTGTGTCCCAATTCAGAGGCTGCATCCTTCGAAGAACGCGGACTTAAAAGGCCACGCCTTCCAAACCGTCATGCACTGCACAGTTTCTGTGTAGAAAACTATCCTGGAGCGGGAAAGGGGGGCAAAAATATGTGCCAAAGTTGTGTAGTGTAGGTATACCAGCCTTAATAAAACTAGAAAACACTCTGATTTCTATAAAAGAAATGAGAAAGAATACAGAAATGGCTTGTTACTGGAAAAGCAACACTTTTTAGTTGGTTTAGTTACATTTAGTTTCTCTCAAACACTGTTAGATGGTTGCTGGATTGAATCCCATTGCAGATGGCGTTCAGAAAGTCTGCTGCTAAAAATAAAACAAACAATAACATGATTGCATGTTGACTATCACTGGATTTCATGGCTTACAGGACTCTTGCTGTGTGCTGATCCTATAGCCGTCTGCTGTCAACACACCTCACCTAGACACAGACACATCGAGGCGCAGGTCGTCTATAAACGTGTGTGTGTGTGTGTTTGTGAGAGAGAGAGAGGGAGAAAGTGTCTTTGGGTGGATTAAATGTATCCCTAATTTCTTACCACACATGTAATCTTAGGTTTGGTGGATTTCACATCTGCACAAATCAAAAGGTCTGATTGTCCTCAAAATCAAATATTGCAACGTAGCCTAATAACCATAAACTGCATAAGTGTTTTTTTTAAACATATACACTCTTTAAAAAGAGGGTTTTCCCAGCCATGCCATTAAAGGGGTCATTAATATGTTCCTTGAGGTCCACTTATAACGTTAGTAAAGTTTTTTTGCACAATATATATATTTGTCCATTATATGGAAAAATTATTATTTTCAACCCTCGTTATGAAATGATCCGTTTTTAAAGGGCAGCTGTTATGATTGGCTAACGCACAGGAAACCGTATCATTGCCCACTCGCTATTGCTCGTGAATAAGTGTTTTCAAAACATTATTCATATAAAAATGTCATTCCAGACAAATTTCATAATGCTTTGTCTGTAAATGACAGTTTTATATGGATAATGTTTATAATATAACTATAATGTACTAATAGTTTGTGAATCAGCTGTTGTCAGATTCAGTACAATTGACCCTTCGCAGGGAGCTTGATTGACAGGTGATCTGACCAATCGTACTCCGCCATCCGCCATTTTGTCCGACAAAGCAGTCAGGGGAGTTAGTGGATTAACATGGGAGGATTTGAACTTGAAGAGCGGAGTGTACTGACGCCTTTCCACGGTTAAAACAACATTCCTTCTGATGTTCATTCATGTTTATTTGATGCTATAAATGAACTAGAAGGAAGAGGTGATCGGTTCACGAGCAGCTTTAACTGATGCTATACAGCGTTCTGTCAGACACATTAAAGAGCCACAAAACGGTATTTATTGTTTAAATTTCTTTAAAAAAAAAGACCAAATTTGAAAGGTGAGACTTTGTTTAATATCAAAAGTAACCTGGTCTGTCCTGTCTGTCAGCGTGTTGTCAGTGTCCTCTCTGCTCCGCGACGTGTTTTTCACTGCGCGAGAACATGTTGTGTGGCGTGAGAGCGGCGTAGCTTGTCTGACGTAGCGACAGTAACTAAGGGGGGCGGGTCTTTGCGAACGTCAATTGCTGCTTCATATGACATCAACAAAAGTTTCTTTGTGAACTCTCCATTACACTGTGCCTCGTTTACAAAACAATCTGCTGTCAAATGCTCCGAACAAAGATATAATCCTCCAACGCGATCCAGGACGCCATTAAAAATAAACCATACACTTGTTGCTGGAATCCTTCTGAAGTCTGTGCAGAAATGAGCTGTTTAAACGGGACGTGGCAAGGCAAACGTTCCTTTACGCTTCCATTTACTCGTCCATCTGTCCTGTTATCGACAGACTCAAGTGCGCGGATTATTTCAGAAACTGAACGCGCATCTGTTTACTGTATCCAGCGTAGACAGCATCACTGATTATAATGCGTTCTTTTTGCTTTTGACGCGACGCAGCGCTCACATGCAGTGTAACCAAATGTCAGCAGTTAAGTGACTGAATGGCCTATGGTCCAATAATGTAAAACTATTGGTCGATGTATTGCTCTGGAGGCAGTCATATGCAAATGTATTTGCCCGTGTGACATCACAGATCCCGCAATATCCAAACAAGCCGTTTTTGGAGTTTGATTGAATAAATGCTTTGTTTATAATGAGGAGGATAATTTAAGCTATGACATTTACAGGATGTTTTAATGGTACAAAGACCTCTTATATATCAAAAGATCAAGGAAAATTTGATTTCTCGTGTCTCGACCCCTTCATAGATCCATTTTTGGTTCCCCAACAGTTCTTAAAAGAACCATTTTTTCTCAGTGTGAATTTTGTTTTTAATAATCTAAAGAACCATTTGTGGAATTGAAAGGTTCCGTTGATGTTAAAGGTTCATCATAGATGCTAATAAAGAACCTTCATTTTGTCTATATGGTTTTTATCAAGTTTTAGTTTATATCGTTTTATTTATTTTAGTTTTTAGACTAAACGAAAATGAGAAATGTTGCATTGGCAACTAGCTGAAATATATATATACCGGTATTTATTAATTAATGCTTATTTTGAGTGATTACAATGTTTTTTCACGGTATTATTTTTAGTATTAGTTAACAATAATAACAACCCTGCTTTGCATAGTTTTGGTTTCCAAAGATGTTACGTAACTTGACATGTTCACACACCTAATTTGACTAGCTTCCATCAAGTGACACATTCATTTCCTCCCGTTTTTACATTGAGGGTTGGATTAGACCAAAAACTTGGTGTTCCCCTGAAGAGCACATGCACAACACAAGCACTTCTGGCACTTAGAAAGGTCCGGAATGAACTAAATGTGGCTCATAGAATTGAAGGAACCATCCCAACCCTATTCTTCATACAGTATGATCTAAATATAGCACACAGCTCCTCTCTGGGCTGGATTTCCCCTAGACTTCCTCTCAAAGAGTCTCCCACAAGAGGAAGGTGCATGTACGGAGAAGTTATGGCCACGACATGCCATGTTTCCAAGTCCACCTATCCTGAAACCGACAGCTCCATACATCCATACATTTGTGAAACCAATACCTTATTAATGAAGATGCCCTCTGAGCTCTGTCTGCTGTAGATAGGCGTGGCGGGGTCCCGTGGGGAGCCGCGAGGAGAAGACGCCGCGGAGGAACGAGCAGACAGAGAGCCCATCTCAACCGCCCTCTCCTCCGTACACGACAGCCCGTGAAACTTCAGGAACTCGTCTGTGACCCGGTCCACCACCAGCAGTCTGGTGCGGTGATCCACCTCCAGGATCCGCTCCACAACCTGAGAGGCGAGAAGAGGGACCACTGAAACGTATCACACAATACTATGGCATTGCCACGCGCTTTTTGGTACCAATTTAATCATAGTATTTTATTAGTTTGAGGTACCGTGGGGTACCATAGTACAGAGCCCCTGAGGGGACGTGGGAGGGAAGATTAGATCTTTAATGGTTTTGTGTTTGCTCGCAAAACTATTGCGTACACTCCCAGAAGTATTGCGTTCCCAGAGAAACTTTGCATTCTCTTGCAAAATCACTAAAACTGAATGTTTTCGCTAGCGAATGCAAAGTTTCAAGCAGGAACGCAAAGTTTCAAGCAGGAACGCAAAGTTTCTCTGGGGAACGCAAACGTTTTGCTAGGGAACGCAAAGTTTCTCAGGGAACACAAGTTTTACTAGGGAACGCAAAGTTTCTCTGGGGAACGCAAACGTTTTGCTAGTGAATGCATAGTTTCTCGCAAGAACACAAAAGATTTGCTAGAGAACACAAAGTTTCTCAGAAGAACAAAAGTTTCAAGCAGGAACGCAAAGTTTCTCAGGGAACAAAAGTTTTGCAGGAACTTAAGGTTTCTCAGAGGAACACAAAGGTTTTGTAAGAGAACTCAACGTTTTTCAGGGGAACGCAAACGTTTTGCTAGTGAATGCATAGTTTCTCGCAAGAACACAAAAGATTTGCTAGAGAACACAAAGTTTCTCAGAAGAGCAAAAGATTTGCTAGAGAACACAAAGTTTCTCAGAAGAGCAAAAGTTTTGCTAGAGAACGCAAAGTTTCTCGGAAAAACACAAACGTTTTTCCTAGGGCATGCAAAGTTTCTTGGGGAACGCAAAAGTTTTATGAGAGAAAGCAGAAGCAATGTCATCTCTTTTTCTTTCTTTTTTTTTTTTACCATTAACCATGTCCCTAAGGGCTCTATACCATATAAATGCTATGGTGCATGAATATTATGTAATTTAACATTAGCATTTTACATATTTATTGTACCATCATATTAGATATAAAGACACTACAGTAAAAAGTAAAGAAAGACAAAAATCTATAAACGTATTGCACTGTTTCAAGGCGGCCCCCTATTTATTTATTACAGTTTTTCCCAGTATAACTATGGTAAAATGTGTTTACCACGGTAAATGTTTGTTAGGGGTGGAGGCGAAAGTTTCGTAGGTGAGACTGAATTGTTTTCTTAAACATCTACACACAATGATTCAATCTTAAGCAAATATACATTAACTCTGTCACGTTAGTGTGGAATAGCCGACAACGCGACCGGTGTCTCAGAACATAGTCGGATCCCTATCTAGACAGCATTGCGGGTCTCACGCGCGCGTGTTTTACAGGATGATGCTGTCTAGGTAGGCATCTCACTAGGTTTTTTTGGGACACGTCCCCAGGTGAAGTGGTCCAACAGGTTCTCCTCTCTCATTACCTGGTGATGCGTCTCTCCCTCCACGTTCTCCCCGTTGACCTCCACCACCCGGTCGCCGGACCTGAGCCCGGCCAGGTCCGACGGGGAGCCCGGCTCGATCTTGCGGATGAATTGCGCTCCACTGTTGCGCTCTCCGTGCAGATGAAACCCGTACCCACGATCTCCTTTAGTCAAATAACACAGCCGTGGACGGAGCTCCCGCTCCAGGATCTCTCTCTCCAGAGTGTTCGCCATATCCAACTCGAGTTCAGTCACAACATGAATATAGGCTGCTATATGATGAGTTAAGTTTTAAAGGATGCATTATTCCACATGCTGAGTCTGCAGGCGTTGTTTCTTAGCCGTTAAGAAAATAAACAACATAGCCTAAAAAAAAACGGTGAGAAATAAAAATTTTTTTTTCACCAATTCAATTTTAAAATAAAAATATACTATAGGCCTATTTTAATATAAAATGCAAGTAAAAAAAACTAAACAAAACACATACAAAAATACCACACTTTAGCGCTAAACGCGCTTAAAAACGTGTCCGTGTTTCTTTTAATAAATCCCGCCGTGTTAAAAATGTTTACTTCAATTTGTGTTGAAAAACAGATCTTTACTCGAGTGTGTCGTCCCCAAAACGACTCTCTTCATCACACTAACAGTCCGATAAGTTTTTTTCGGTTGACGTTCCGTCAGTCACGCGCATTCCACAAGCGTTCCCAGTGATAAAAACGACGCGTAGGCTATATTCTTCTTCAGATATAATATAATCAATCAATAATAGTCCAAATGAGTCTCTGAGGCATCAGTGTGCGTGAGTGTGAGAACGGAACAGGTGGAAGAGGATGAGAGAAAACTGTAAAGTGTGAGTGTGTGTGTGTGAGAGAGAGAGAGAGAGAGAGGGGAGGAGGAGGATTGGAGAGATCAGATGTTGGATAAGTCACAGATATCCATGCGGAACTCTTCCTCTTCATGTGTGCTTTTGGACAGATCTGGGATCAGCTCATCTAACCCACACTGATTCAATAACACAACCACATAACTGACCTGGAGCAGTGATGATCAACTACTGTATAAAGGTCCATTATCACCCACTGCATTTAAAACAGGCCAGCTCGCCCACACGCTCAACTGCAAATCCGCAAGGTCCCAAAACACAACGAATAAACCATTAGGAAACCGTAGATTTACAATGAGTGCAATGAACACATGACGCTAGATGTACTGTATTTGGTCATCTGATATCCCCCCCCCCCCCCCCCCCCCATATTTACATCGGTGCAATTTTTTATGTGAAGTAGTTTTGACCGCTCTGCCCTCTAGTGTTGACAAAAACTGTTAAGGCTCAAATTAGTTAAATCAAAAAAATTGTGTTAAAAATTAAATAGCGAATATTGAATAATACTGAATGTTGCAAACAGTAGCCTACGCTATTCACGTGACCTCATGACCTCACTGGCACGTGTTGTTCAGTGAATGATAGCGTCTAGTTATTATCTGAGAAGTTCTATTTGTTATTTTATTATTTGTGATACACTGTCATTAAAATGTTTGGGGTAATAAAAAAATAGAATTTTTATTCAGCAAGGGTGCATTAAATTGTACAGTAAAAACATATTAATTGTCACAAAATATTCCTATTTTAAATAAATGTTGTTCTTTTGAACGTTTTCAAAGAATCCTGAAAATATGTATCCCGGTTTCCCAAAAATATGAAGCAGTTTAACTGTGTTCAGCACTGATGATTATAATAAATGTGTATTGAGCAGCAAGTCATGATATTAGAATTATTTCTGAAGGATCATGTGACACTGAAGACTGGAGTAATAATGCTGAAAATTAAGCTTTGTCACAGGAATAAATTACATTTTACACTATATTCTCATAGAAAACAGCTTTTTAAATTGTAATGATATTTCACAATATTACTGTTTTTTACTGTATTTTTGATCAAATAATGCTGCCTTAGTGAGCAGAAGAGACTCTTTCAAAAACATGAACAAATCTTAAAATTCAGAAATTTTGACAGTTAGTGTATATACTGGCAATTTGCATATTGTACCTAATAAACACACTGCAAAAGTACACTAATATGCTATTCTATATCGAATACTAGCGTGCTGTGCATATATATCATGGGTTACAATTTATTTTAAGGTGTCTGTGTTACAGTGCAATTAAATAATAGTAATATTAGAGCAATATTAATTAACAAAATGTTCTTACTATAGGATTAGGGTTTGGTTGAGGTTTAGTTGCATGTAATTTACTGTTATTACTATGGTAAGTACATGTAACAAGGACACTGTAAAATAAAGCGTTACCATATCATTTATATGGAAAACTGACTCAATAAAAGGTTGAGCGCAATGCATTGTGGGATGCACAGTAGCGTTTCTAACAATGTCCTTTAATCTAAAACGAATATAAAACACATTTTCCATTTAGTTACAACGTTATGAAGTCTGTCCTGATGGTGGCGCTCCTGCTTTCCCCTTCCGCCGGTTTCCTCTGGGCCTTTCCTGTCCCTCGTTTCCTTTGACCTGTGGTGACGGAGATGCTGGACTGGACTTGAGCTTCTTGCTGGGAGAGCATTGGTGTGCGGCGGGACAGGTGTGCTGATTCACACACACGGAGCACAGCGGGCCGACAGGTAAACACACCTGCTGCCCGAAACCAACCAGCAGCCAGTTGATCTCGCTCCACAGATCTCTGCAACAAGGGCAGAGGCAGAAGAGAACATTTTTAGGTACTTCAATGATATTGTTGTGATGTTGTCTTGTAGAAATAAACGTTGGAAACAACAGGACCGAAAATAGAGGTTACCGTGGTAACCACTCCTCGAGAGCTCTCCGTGTCTCCTCTGGTGTCTTGGTCTGTTTCCTTGTCCATCCGAGCCTGTTTGAGATTCGGTGGACGTGGGTGTCCACGCCTACACACACGCACACAAAATATTATAAATACAGTATCTACAACTAAAAAAAATTGTTTTTGTCAAAGTTTAAAGAAAGATTTTAAGTTTTTAAGAATGTAGGGTGTCGCTAAAGAGTTCTGATTGGTTGCTAGGCAGTTGTAAGAGTGTTCTGGCTAGTTTAGAGGGCACTGCAAGGTATTCGGAATGGTTGCTAGGCAATTACAAGGGTACGTACGTAGTTCTAGGTGGTTGCTATGGTGTTTTGGTGTATCTCTGCTGTTTTATAGGTAGTTGCTAGGGTGTTCTAGCTATTTTATAAGTAGTTGCTAGGGTGTTCTTACTGTTTTATAGGTGGTTGCTAGGGTGTTCTGACTGTTTTATATGTAGTTGCTAGGTTGTTCTGACTGTTTTATAGGTGGTTGCTAGGGTGTTCTGACTGTTTTATATGTAGTTGCTAGGTTGTTCTGACTGTTTTATAGGTGATTGCTAGGGTGTTCTGACTGTTTTATATGTGGTTGCTAGGTTGTTATGACTGTTAGGGGGTTGCTAGGGTGTTCTGGCTGTTTTAAAGGTAGTTGCTGTTTTTGTGGGTGTTTTATTGGTGGTTGCTTGGTTGTTCGGACTGTTAGGGGATTGTTAAGGTGTTTTGGCTGTTTTACTGGTAGTTTCTAGGGTGTTTTGGCTGTTTTACTGGTAGTTTCTAGGGTGTTTTGGCTGTTTTACTGGTAGTTTCTAGGGTGTTTTGGCTGTTTTACAAGTAGTTGCTAGGGTGTTCTGACTGTTTTATAGGTATTTTCTAGGGAGTTTTGGCTGTTTTATTAACAAAAGGTAGTTGTTAGGGTGTTTTGCTGTTTTATAGGTAGTAGCTAGGTTGTTCTGACTGTTAGGTGGTTGCTAGGGTGTTCTGGCTATTTTATAGGTGGTTGCTAGGGTGTTCTGACTGTTTTATATCTAGTTGCTAGGGTGTGCTGGATGTTTTATAGGTAGTTGCTGGTATTTTGGATGTTTTAAAGGTGGTTTCTAGGTTGTTCTGACTGTTAGGTGGTTGCTAGGGTGTTCTGGCTGTTTCATATCTAGTTGCTATGGTGTGCTGGATGTTTTATATCTAGTTGCTGGTGTTCTGGATGTTTTATAGGTGGTTGCTAGGTTGTTCTGACTGTTAGGTGGTTGCTAGGGTGTTCTGGCTATTTTATAGGTAGTTGCTAGGGTGTTCTGACTGTTTTATATCTAGTTGCTAGGGTGTGCTGGATGTTTTATAGGTAGTTGCTGGTGTTTTGGATGTTTTATAGGTGGTTGCTAGGTTGTTCTGACTGTTAGGTGGTTGCTAGGGTGTTCTGGCTGTTTTATAGGTGGATGCAAGAATGTTCTGTGATGATTTTTCTCCGTTCTCCGTATGGGAAAACTGTATGTCTAATTGGGTAGAAAAGTTAAAGCAACTTAAATCAGAACAGACAGAAACTTTATCAAGTCAAGATAATAAGTTGGCTTCCTCCCTACCGATGCCTGAAACCTGGTTCCAGGCGATGTCCATGGCCAAGTGGGCCATCTTAGGGCCGACGCCCGGCAGACGCATCAGACCCTCCACCGTGTCAGGAATGTCTCCGCCAAACTCCTGCTGGATCAGAGCCGTGGCCTGTTTGATGTACTTCACCTTGGTCTGAGAGGACGCTCGTGAGTTTTTGACTCTTGAAATCTGTTGCTCTAATTATATATACACATGTATTTGAACACTTATGTGTCATTTACCCTCCAGAAGCCCACTGGGTAGATGAGTTTGCCCAGAGTCTCCTCGTCCATGTTGAGTATGGCGTCCACGCAGAGGTCATGCTCACGTAATCTCTGCATAGCGCCAGCCGTCACAAGATCTTTCGTTTGACTGGACAACATTAAGGAGATCAGCACCTGGTAACGACGCACCTGAGGAAGGAAGAGAGAAAGCTGATTGGTTGTCGATTACCTCCGGTGGTCTGCGATTGGTTCTCGCTCACCTCAGGCGGGGCCTCTGTGTCGTAGCATTTTTCTGCTCCCATTTGGTCCACAGGAGCGTCCCGTTTGCTCCTCATCTCCCGGATAAACGACAGCTGCGTTCTCCAATCACACGGTTCCCTCTTTAGCTCCGCCCCCTCCTCTTCATACTCCACCTTCAAACGGCCCCGCCTTGTTTTCCTGGATGACGTCAGAAGGGCTTGATTATCCACTGCTTCTTCCTTCACTTTTGTGGTTGTCTTTTTGCTATTTGACACAGTCTCTGTAAAAAAAAATATGCATGAATAAATATATAAAATATTTAGAATAGCATTGTTTAAAATAGTTTTAGCTCTACCTGTGCAGTTCATCTGACCTGCATGAGGCTGTGCATGTGTCTGCAGTGAAATACTCTGCTCGTGTACTTCTGCTTTCACTTTTGGAGGATCATCTTCTGATTTGAGCCCTTGAGCCATTCTGGATCTCAATCTACGGATTCCTCCTTTATTTACAGCACTTTCCCCCATACTATCAGTTGCAGAAGTGTCTAATCCAGCTGTTGAATCGGTGAAATATGGAGAGTTCATTCTTACAGTCAAACGACGAAACATATAAACACATAAGCTCCGGACTGGCGCCAACATTAGTTGACATTACCTGACTTAACGTCACAAATATAACCTCAATTTTACATAACACATCTCCTAAACACAACATCAATATCCATATTGTCGAAAGAACATGATGTAAGACTCCTGAGTGAATCGTTCATTTGAACCGAATCTTTAGAATGAATCAGTTCACAACACCTCTCTGAGCGGGTCCTAATGGAATGACACAAAGGAATCACTGAAACGACTTAGGCAGTGGGCCAAGTCTGTTTTTCTCCTTTAGTTTTCGATTTGATAGATCTCCTCCAGGGAACTGGTTAATTTTTTATAACTGGCTTTATAAATTGTTGTTGAGCACATTACTGCTTGTTTCCAACGTCAATTGTTGCACATTAAAAATATAACGTAGATATAATCTCGCTAGCTAACCACAAAATGTTAGCCGGAGTAAGAACCAATCAAAGCTCGTGTTGTTACCTTGTCAACTTGAGTTGACCAATCACGTCATTATTTGAACCGGTGCCCGAAGACCCGGATGTGAACTGAACTCGCGGGCGCGGCGGCCGGTCAGTGGCGAGTCCTCCGTTTTTTGGCTACAGTGTATGGCTGCACCACACATCGTGGAAACGGTAGGTAACTGATTAGCACTAGCATTATCCGAAACATTGTAAAAAGTCTGAATGCATTGGTCTTGGCATATGTTCGCCGAATGCTACACACGTGGGTAATGCTAAGCTATTTGTCGTTTTAAATGTAGTAACGTTATACGGCAAGTTGGCTAGTGTTAGCACCTGAAGTAACGTTAACTTTGTTTGGTAGGATCAGCTTTTTTTTCTGTGGATACCGCAAGCTAATTATTTATTTAACTGTGTGTTGTAAAGAGTTTATCAAGGGCTTATTTGCATTTGTCTTAAAATGTTGACTATGACGCTGAAGTTTTTTTTTTTTTCGTCCAGAAGAAGAAAGTTTTAAAGTTTTTTTCCATCGTTCAGCCCCTTCCGTGTAACTAGCTAACAGTTATATGAATTTATCTTATTTGAAGTGAAGCTTATGTACTGCGAGAGTATTTCCCAAACATCTCCAGGAGTAAGTTACACGATACACGTTGTCCTGCCTGTTTTAGACAACTCCCTGCTCCAACACAGATGATTTAAACAGCTTCCATAGTTCATAATGAGTTGACAGTTTGAATCAGCTATGTTGGGGCAGGGAGATGTCTAAAACACACACGGTTATATAGTTAGCTTACGTTATCTCCTGATTCCTGTCTAATCGCACATTGTATTTTGTATATTTTGCATGCGTTTCCTCTCCTGACGGTGAAGCCGACATCTGTAGGGCAGAAGGCAGACGCTCTGGAACACCTCACTTGGGTGAAGTAGGCAACGTATTAACGGTATCTCCATGAGGCAACGTCCACGTTGGATTTATTTTGTATAGTTGGCTAATGTTATATTAAGGCAAACATTAGATAAGGGGTTTTCAAAGTCTGAGACTGCGTGCCTTCAAACAAAGCGTGGGAAACGACGTGCCCCCCACATTTTTAGTTTACTTGGTAAGTTTCGCTCAATTCCTGGATGCCTTTGGGATCATAATTATATATTTTTTATCCCATAGGCACTCAACATTTGAGCCAAAATAGCCTAATATTGCTGAACATAACTTCTTACTGCACCAAACAGTTATAAACAAAGGTCTGTCCTAAGGCATTTATTAGTTTCAGCCTGATGAGGGGAAAACAGTTCCCAAAAACTACTGTATCTGAACTCTCACACATGTGGGCTATTCTGTGTGATCTCCTTTTGATAACTAATGCAAGTAATGTTATAGTTTCACTTCCATTGATCCTCCCCTGAAACTGTTTGGAGGCCCGCCACACACTTTGAAAACCCCTGAGTTAGATTATCAACGGCTAACTAGGGCTATTTAGTGAATTTACAACACCAGACAAAAACGAACTTGAACCAGATTAACTTTTATTAGTGTCATGTTATTTAAAGATGTACTCAGGCCATGGCTGCACGCTCACAATGTTGTGTGTTTCATCCTTAGACAGCGTTGGTGCAGTTCCTACATATGGAGCTTTTCCACTGCATGGTACGGTACGGCTCGGTACGGCACAGCACGCTTTGGCGCTTTTCCACTGCATGGTACGGTACGGTATGGCACAGCACGCTTTGGCGCTTTTCCACTGCATGGTACGGTACGGTATGGCACAGCACGCTTTGGCGCTTTTCCACTGCATGGTACGGCTCACTTATGGCGCATTTCCACTGCATGGTACGGCACACTTATGGCGCATTTCCACTGCATGGTACGGCTCACTTATGGCGCATTTCCACTGCATGGTACGGCTCACTTATGGCGCATTTCCACTGCATGGTACGGTACGGCTCGCTTTAAATGGTACCACCTCTGTTGAGGTTCCAAGCGTACCGTACCGATACTAAATGTGACGTGAAAACACTGCAGATCACTGATTGGTCAGACAGAATCGTCACTTCAGCGTCATTGTATTTGCGACACGAGACACTAAACCCGCTAGATTTAAATAGCCAGACAACACCCAACGCGGTAGCACCTGTTTTTAGAGTATTTACTCGACAAAAGAGGTAAAAAAAAATCAAACAAGAAATGGCTGAATCGTGGTCAGTGGACGAGGTGCAGACGTTCCTCTCGTTGGTTGAAGAGGAGCGGATCCAGCGAGAGCTGGATGGGGCAACACGGAATGAAAAAGTGTTCCAAGAAGTAGCACAGCTCTTAGCCGCACACGGCTACCACCGGACCTACAAACTTAAAAAAAAAAAAGAAAAAAAAAAGTGACTACCGAGCCAGTAGAGGCGGCAACTATTAACGATCAGTCCCACCCACTTTGAAGCGGTACTAACTGCAGTGGAAAAGCAACCGAGCTAAAGTGAACCGAGCCGTACCGAGTCGTACCACGCAGTGGAAAAGTGAAGCGAGCCGAACCGTTCCGAGCTGAACCGAGCCGTACCATGCAGTGGAAAAGCACCAATAGACACATGTCTGTGCATGGTAGCTGGTGCTTTCTACATGTGCAGTTCCCCCCACACATTGTAATGCTTTGCACTGGCAATGCACAAGCTCCAAGACACGTTTTGGTGCTGGTGGAAATGTCATCCAATGAACTGCATAGAATTCCCCCTCGATCCTCCATCCATGCTGCATTGGGGGAGGTATGTCTGGCAGGCTTTGCAAACTTCTCCTGTAGAACAGAGGAATAGAAAATATTTTGGTATATATTCCAGTATGAATAGGATGAATTGTCAGGTAGACAAATATGACAAAGAATGTGTTTATCAAAGGTGGTTACTTTTAATCTAGTAATCTCACTGTTTAGATTTGTAAGAATACCATGTAATGTCTTTGTTTCAAATAAAACATTCCTTTAAAAAAATGACTTTTGTGTTCAATTCATTGTCAACCTTACACTATTC
The DNA here is from genome assembly GCF_949152265.1 of Phoxinus phoxinus. Lineage (NCBI taxonomy): Eukaryota > Metazoa > Chordata > Actinopteri > Cypriniformes > Leuciscidae > Phoxinus > Phoxinus phoxinus. The sequence continues at coordinate 38,711,750 of NC_136881.1, forward strand.
ACTGTAATCTTATATTGAATATGCTTTTTGCCCTTGTTAAATCTCCAGCTTTTCAATAAAATTTTTAAGATAAAGTGTTCAAAAATATACATGAATAAAAAAATCACTTTGTGTAGTTAAGATTCACTGGTAGTGTGAGGTTTATTTAACATACTTTCTTAAACTAACTACAATACACACATACATAGCCAAAGTTACACGATCAATACACAATTATTTTAATAGAAAATTTGCAGAATTTATGGATTTGATACATACCTTCAGTATCTTTGGCTGCCATTTCTCTCCTCCTACATGCTCTTGCGATGTGATCTTTATTGGTGATGAGCATGTAGCATTCCCTATGGAAGCCCACATTAACTGGCACTCTTGGGCTCTCCAGGTTTCTGTTAAATTGAATGTTGCTATGTCTTTTTCAGCTATTAAACTCTCAGCAGTGTTGAGGTTAACCCATTTCTGGGCACACTGAACAAATGATGCCCAACTTGTTTGAGAAAATAAGGTTATTGGGCTTTTTGCCCTAGAAGCAACATGTATACAGCACTTCATATTGTCGCACACCGGCTGTCAATCGCGTCCCGATTTGTTGTTATGCGGTCTATGTAAATTTCTATGTATGTCACGGGTGATCAATAACCTTAGAGGTCTTCTGACGGTAAGTGCACAATGTATAGTATAGCTCGTGTAGACAAAAAGTATATAAAGACTATTTAAATCGCAGGATTTCTTTATAAAGAGAGCAAAGTTACTGTATCAAATATGTTGGTTGTCAGGGAGACGTGACAGGTTGTCAAGGAGACGGGTGATTTGTTTACGTTTTCTGGCGCTACGATTTAGTAGTTCTACAAATTTGCCCGTTTAAAAATGTAAGAGTTTAAATCGATATCTTCATAAAATGTGCACACATCAACGTTGGAAACAATGATTACACTACTTATAAGAATTTTTACATGCCATCTGTAAACAAATCACTTAGTTCCTTGGCAGGGATCTGTGAAATTCACAATTTCGGGGTCCGGCCCACGGCCTAACTGTTTGATCGGGTTCATTTAAAACGAACTGTTCGAAAGAACTGATTCTCGGACTACACAGTTTCATAAGCGTAAAGCATTTGTAGTTTCTTATCACAGCCACCGTGAGTAAAGTGAACGCGAACTCGCTCCTCTCGGAACTACAATTCCCTGTCGCTGGCAGTCACGTGACTTGTTTTTGTAGGAAGTGCATGTCAGTGTACTAAACATGACTTCCGGGGGGCAGTAAAGGGGGCTGGTGTGAGAGCTGGGGCAGTTTCTGCTGGATGAGACACTATGTCACATATAAATGCATAGATCGGGAGCGATTCAGCTGTATCTTTTAGTTTATATCTTCTCAATATCAGCCCACTTCTATCATCCGCAGACGGTAAATAACAGTGTGTTTGTTTGTTGCATTGGCTTGTTTATGTATTGAGATTGTTTTATTTATTTATTTATTTCGCCTTGTTTATTTGTCCAAAGCGGGTATTTGCATGTATTTAAACGGTTTATTTGCCTTGTTTATTTTCAGGTATTGTTCTCTGTGACAGTCAGAGAAATATTCAATTTTAAATGCACGCTTTTGTGAGCTTGGGCTGAACTGGACTGTCACGAGGTGTCAGACATCTGACTTCTGTGCATTGTTTTTCTACCCTGTTTTCATGACAAAAGAGGCAATATTTCACTGGAATATTCGGTTGTTTATGTCGCAAAATGAGTTATGACTTAATTTACGAGGTCTCGAGGGGTCTGAAAACCTTTACGTGCACGCGCAGGTCTCCTGAGGTCTAATGTACTGGAAATGACATGTCACAAATCACACATGTAAGGTTGTTTGAAGGATTTTTCTTGACCCTGGGACCACACTACCAGACTATTGGGGGCCTAAGAACATAATAAACATTTATTCGTATTTCTTAAGATATATTACAAAGATAGAAAAACCAGGGTTAGGGGAGAAAAAACAAAAAGCTTTATATTTATATAGACAGGAGGTCTAAAGTATCTCTCATTCTCTCTCGTTCAGGGTCTGTCACAGGCGTGAAGATGAATAAACAGCCCAGTAAAGAGTCTCTGCGGGACAGGCTGAAGGGGGTGTTTGGCCTCGGTCCGACCCGGCCCCACAGCAAGCAGACGGAGAGCAAACCCTCAGAGTTTATCATCACACTGGACATCCTGATGGTCAGAGATGCTCCATCTGAACATTCACATCTTCTGTACTTCTCCATGACCTTGTGTTCCTCATATAATCTCTCTTATCCCATCGTTCAGGAGCTCACTCCAGAGTTCAGCCTACACCACCGGATCAAGATCATCCACCATGTGTGTGAGCTTGCCAAATCCAAGAAGTTTGAGGAGGTGAGATCGTAGAGGAGCAGCTGTGCGTTCCTGAACGTATATGTGCAGATATGTGGATCTAAAAGTGTGTGTGTGTGTTTCAGCATGCGGTGGAGGCGTTATGGAAGGCTGTGGAGGATATGATGCACCCTGATCAACCGCCTGAAGCCCATCATGCAGTGCTGGTGCTGCTGAGAGCCATTATACAAGGACAGGTGTGCATTTTCAACACTTTAGGAACAACAATGCTGTGCCATATGAACACGGCTCACGTTTTCTTCATGCTCTTCTTGTGTAGGGTGAGCGTTTGGGTCCATTAAGAGCGTACTTCTTTAAGATAATTCTGGACTATCAGCCCTCTAATGAAGATCTGTCCGAGAGACTGGAGGTGTTCAAGGCCCTCACGGAGAACGGGAAAGACATCACTTACCTAGAGGAGGAGATCGGTATGTTGTTTATACTATATATATTTATATTCAGACATCTATGGCCCTGTTTACACCTGTTATTAAGATGTGTTTTCGTCAATCTGATTACAAGGTGTAAATACAGGTGTAAACAGGGTCTAAAGCGTTTTGAGCTCGTCCACTTGCAACCGCTTCCAGAGGAAGTTGAAAACACATTCGACCGGATTGCTTTCGTAGTGTAAACACTCATGTGATCGAATGTGTTCAAACAGCCACAAAAGACCGTCTTCTCTCCGTCTACTGATCTAATGCGTAACATTATGGGAAGAGCTCGAGCCAGACAGGGTTTATATTTTTTGGATGAAGACACAAGTTTGGTTTGAAGATGAAAAACGTATCAAGCACAATGTTCTCTCATCATTCCTGATTTCTCACACACACACACTCACAGCGTTCAGCTGATCTTGAGTCTGTCAGAGCAGAAACTAAAGCTGATGCTCTCCGTGTGTTTTTCCGTCTCTCCGGTCGCGTTCATATGTTAATAGCGTGAGCTTATTTTGTCCATTAGATTGAAAGATCTGAAAACACACACACATAGACCCTCCCCTCTAAGAAATCAGGACAGAAGTCTTTGAAAGTGGACAAAAGAGACGGATTAAAACACCAGGTGTGAACGGGAATGCGTCTCCCTCGTCTATGTGATCCGATCGACCAAAACACATCTTAATACCAGGAGTAAACACGGCCTGAATCTCATTTCCTCACCCTCATGTTCTCCCAAATCTCTATAACTTTCTTTCTGCTGTGTCTGCCTGAGCCGCTGTTTTCCAAATAATTTTAAGTTTGTGTGTGTCCTGTCTTTCAGCTCGGTTTGTCCTGCTGTGGATGGAAATCGGTCTGTCCTCAGATTTCCTGCATGTCCTCGTGAACCTAGTCAAATTCAACTCGTGCTACCTGGATGAGAACGTCTCCCTTATGGTCCAGTAAGAAAACACTCGCACTTCAACAAGTTCAAAATGGATGATTAGGTTCAGATAGTGAAGGAAAAGCAGCATTAAGTATCCAGCACACGTTCCTCTTCCTGTAGTTTTTTTTAAAGCGTCCCAAGATGCACCTCATGAAAATGGTTGATGAGTATGCAGAGCTGTAATCTAAATGTAAGGGGTTTTCACTTACACTAATGTCTTTGAATAATGGTTTGTTTCTCACAGGAAAATCTGCTTTCTGTGTAACCGGACGACTTCCTCCACCGATATTGAGGTACGTCAGAGTGGCGCTTGATTCAGTCTTTTCAGGATTGCCATCAAACCAGTGATAGCTGATCCTTTCATCTGTGTGTGTGTGTGTGTGTGTGTAGGTTGCGCTGCAGGTGTTAGACGCTGTGGTGTGTTATAACTGTCTGCCCTCGGACTCTCTGACGATGTTCATCATCACGCTGTGCCGAACTGTTAATGTGAAGGAGTTCTGTGAATCCTGCTGGAAGGTACTCGTAAAAACCCAGTCCATTTGATGTACTCAGCCAGAAAACATTGATGCTTCATATGTTTAATGTGTCTCTGTTAAGCATGCTTTGACTTCCTCTCTCCTGATCTTTTGTCTCGTTGTGTGTCTAGTTGATGCGTAAAGTGTTGGGGACTCACCTGGGTCACAGTGCCATATACACCATGTGCCGTATCATGGAAGAGAGGTACGGAGTGACTTATAGGGATGTCTTGTACTTCAGTACCAAGTCCACACAAGTTGGTTTTGGTTTGTAATTATTATGATTACAGTGAAAGACCGTCAAATTGTAAATTTTTTGCATTTTCTTTCATTACCACACATAGCAACATAACACATTTTTTAGTAACTAAAAGTTTTTATATAACGAAAGTCTTTAACAAATAATGTTCAGATTTTTGTGACCATAAATGTAGAATGTTGCAAGTGGCAATACAGCGTTTAATTTATAGCGAGTGGACGTCGTGTCGTTAAAAGTAGGAAATCTTAATGATCCCCTAAAATTATATGATTCATCCAACGTTTACCTTTCTGCTGCCAACCCTGCTTGCCCTTCAACTCTGCTTCGAGTAACGTTATTCTCAAAACGGTCCATCTACAAAATCATAGCAGAGCATTTATCTTCAGCCGGTGAAATTTGAGACTAATATTAGTAAACTTGTCTCTTTTGAAGATCAGACTCATTGCCAAGTCACTGCCTGAAGTAAAAGAGGGCTGCCAACTCTCACGCATTGACCGTGAGACTCACGCAAATGTCACTTTTCACATCTTTCTCTACGCCACACATCCATTTTCTCACGCAACTTACCGAAATGTATATTCCTCATACATAATATCGACCAATCAGTGTTTTTCAACCGTGCAAAGAGGTCACTATAACAGCTGGAGAAAAATTATGTCACATAACATTTACCTCAGGAAAGCCATTTAATACTTTTTCTTTGTTAATACAATATTTTCACTTGTTTGATTACTTTTGTTTTTTTGGTATCTGAATGTTTACTTGAATACTCGATACTACTTAGCCTGGGAAAACCCAGACCACTTCCGGCAAATTTAGATTCGCTCTGCAAGTGGGTCTGGCAAAGAGCACATTGAAACCCATTTCCAATCCGTCGAAATCGCGGCACCAGTCAGAAACATTGGGGCGGGCTTTACACGATGACGACAGAGCAGAGACGGTGACGCAGATTTTGTACATTACAAAGATGGATGCCGCCGTGGAACATCACAACATCACTCGTTCGAATCAGCTATCGTGTCTGTTTCAAGCGATTTAAAATGGTCATTTTCGTTAACACAAACAGAATTGCTGAGTCTCGAGATGTTTCTCCGTCGCTCTGCATACGTCATGTCATTCATCGCTCTGATTGGTTTTAGATCTATCCGACGTCCGTTGGTGACGCCCCTGTGGAAATGAATTGTCTATAGAGCTTTGCCAGACCATAACTCAGTTACAACTGAGAGTGGTCTGGGCTTTCCCAGGCTAGATACTACTATTAGATACCTGGAAAAACACTTGATTTTTATCTTATAATTTTCATCTATATTACTTTGTTTTTTCCTTTTGGTCTTTACTTTATTTCCTTAAATAATTACAAGGAAATACACATAAATATATTTATATTTATAATCAGTGTTGGGGAAAGTTACTTTATAAAGTAATGCGTTTAAATATTGCTTTACTACCTTATAAAGTAACTAATTGTGTTACTTAGTTACTTTGTTACTTTTTAAGTAATGTTACGCTACCTTTGCGTTACTTTTTCTCGCCTGGGGTGGCTTGTTTTTTAATAAAAATAATAATTTGGGATTGGATTGCAAAAAATTAAACACAAATGTGAAATTTTTTTATCTAAAGTAATTTGTCCGTATGGTTAAATTGGATCATCGAAGGTCAAGACATTGCATAATAAAGTGAGATTAAATTCATAACGGGTATTTGTGTTATATAGCATATTTCATTATTACAGGTTTGTGTAATATTCAGAGTTAGCATTTCACTTGTTATATTAATTGAGGAATACTGAAATAGTTTTTGTGCCAGTGAGATGAGTAAACGCTTAGTCTAGAACTACAATAACCATCGTGTTCACACAGCGCACAACGTTTCTGCACTTACTCCTGATTTCCCTCAACATGGGAACAGGAGAGCTGTCAGTCCATAAATATGAAAACAAAGTAACTCAGATATTTTGTTGTATATTTAAAAGTAATGCGTTGCTTACAAGTTACTTGAAAAAAGTAATCTGATTACTTGTAGTGCGTTACCCCAACACTGTTCATGATACATATCATATTTTTATATTATTACGAATATTTTTTATAATAATAATTGATACCTTATTTAATAGACATCAATGAATGTGTTAACCACTGCACTGTTGTAATGTTGGCAGCACTAGTGATCTCAATAGTGTGTGTGTGTCTGTGCTGTAGGGTGTACTCGGAGGACGCCGCTCTTCTCAGGGGTGCAGTGTTTTTTGTTGGGATGGCGCTGTGGGGAGCGCACAGACTTCCTGCCCTCAAAAACACCCCCACTCTGGTCCTGCCTTCCTTCTACAAGGTGTCTACCAATTTGCCATCAGTTTGTGTTGTTATATATATATATATATGTATTATTAAACCTACCACTGTTTGACCTCTGACCTTTGTGCCCAGGCCATGAGCTGCTCTAATGAGGTGGTGTCCTATGAGATCGTGCTGTCGATCACGCGACTCATCAAGAAGTACGGGCGAGACCTGCAGGTGGTGACGTGGGACATCCTGCTGTCCGTCATAGAGAAACTCCTGCAGCAGATACAGGTACTACTCACTCACACACACTTTTTCGTAATATCGTAATTCTGGGGATACAACATAGCCAATAGGCTACACTAGGGACATTAGCCTTTAAATATGTTTGCTGCATTGGATCAGTCTCCTTTCTAGAACAGCCAAGAGCTTTCTAGCCTCGCGGCTCGCCCATCCGCGCATCTCTAATACGAATGGAATGTTATTATGCTCCCCAAATCACGAAAGGTCGGATTTTCTCCATCTTTTGATAAGTTTTGTTTAGAAAACCTTGAATCTGTGTAAGACACAATGTCATTAGACATAATCCATGTCATTAGAATCAATGAATCCATGTCATTAGACACAACGTGCACACATGTGAAGGCCAATGTTTTTTTTGCGGTGATGACGGTAACGTGACCGCGGTAATGCGGTAACCGTCCCAGCCCTATAAATAACTGGACTAACCAGTGTGTGATTTAAAATGCTGTTTTGGTCGTTTTGAAATGCCTGAGGAAAGTCTGTCAAAGTGGTTCGGTATTATTGCCTGCCAGAACTGTCTTACGTCAGCCTCAGAAAGCAAGTTAACATGACCAGCAATTCAATTATTGATGAATATGCAACAAACATCATATGCAATGATTTTTGATGTGTGTTTATCTCCTGTGTGCAGACGATGGGCAGTCCGGATCTGAAGGTGATCGTTTATGAGCTGCTGAGCACCGTCGAGGAGCTGTACGAGCAGAACGACTTCCACGGATCCTCAGAGAGGTTCTTCAGCCTGGTGGAGAAGTGCGCTGAGAAACGTCCCGTGAGTCAATCTCTCTCTCTCTCTCTCTCTCTCTCTCTCTCTCTCTCTGTGTACGTCTGTCCTCTTCTGACACCGTCTGGTTTAATTGTCTGTCGGTGACTCTCTCTGGCAGGACGCGTCCGTGTTGACGCTGATTTCCTACAGAGCTCAGTCCATCCAGCCGGCCAAAGACGGGTGGCTGCAGAACCTCCTGAAACTCATGGAGAAGTTCTTCAGGTCTGGAAACTTCATCACATTTATTTATTTATATATATATATATATATATATAGCGCTTTAGACAATACAGATCGTTTCAAAGCAGCCTCATAGGGAATAAAACAGGAAAATTACAGTGTCAATGTTGTAAAATTTCAATTTAAACTGTTCTCTACAGAAGTAAATAGTGTAATTCACCATTTAAACCTCTCTCTCTCTCTCTCTCTCTCTCTCTCTCTCTCTCTCTCTCTCTCTCTCTCTCTCAGGAATGAGAGCCGTACTATGATCAGGATCAAGGTTCTGCACATCCTGTCCTTCGTGCTCAGCACAAACCGACAGCTCTATGAAGTCAGTCCTCAACCACACACACACACGGATCTCCATGCGTTCGTGAGATTCGCATTATTCTTGAACATCTGTTCTCTCTCTCTCTCACTCTCTTGGACCAGGAGGAGCTGATCGAGGTGGTGGTGATTCCTCAGCTGGGCCAGATCGCTGAAGATCGAGACCTGTCCGTCAGGAAACAAGCCACGCAGCTGCTGGTGGATCTAGCCGAGGGCTGCAACACACATCACTTCAGCAGCCTGCTCGACATCATAGAGAAGGTGCCTGCTGATGATGATGATGATGATGATGTCACTAACGGAACTTCATGCATTCCGTTTTTCTTCTGTTTGAAATTTAAATTGAATTTTTTTTTTTTTTTTTTTGTGCACACTGTGTTTTTTTTCAGGTCATTTAAATAAAACAAATAGTTCAAAGCATATGCATGTCTAAATTAATACAAGGTTATTAAATTTGATAATTCTCAGGAATTTATTTCGATTTTTTTCCGAGTGAGATATAAATCATTCGGGCCGTTTGCCATGAACGGTTCATTATTCCTGCCAGTTTCCACAGAGACGCGTGTCATTAGCTATGCATGCATTATTAATTTCTGCAACACACAAAAATCAATTTGCGAATTCTGCAGTCTTTACATCACGTTTGTTCACTTTCCAGGGAAAGTGGTGCAAAATAGAAATGGAAATAGAGATTGAAGCCACTGTGGCTCTTTTACTTACATTTAAATAATTGAAAACCAATTAATAATTTTATTACATTTAAATGTAACTTTATTTAGATGAATATTTATTTAAATTGGCTATTAAATTTTAAAATAGTATAGATTTATTTAACTGTATTGATACATTTATATTAAAGGTGCATAGCGCAATATTCTGAGTTTTTGCAGAACTATGCCACCTCTGGCGGGAAGCGAAACTGCAGCCAGAGATGTGCACGCACTAACAAAAGTTTTCTTTTTTTTATCATACGTGGAGTTTGCGTTGGTGTTTGAAATGAACTACAAGCAGTCTCTTACAATCCATCTTCTACGGAGAATGCCGGCGAATACACAAACCTGCCAGACATAGCTATGTGAGCGTGCCGTGAACGCGCATGACGTCATGCCCAGTCTCAAATTCCGGCCCGAATCCCTCTTATTTATTTTACTTTACAGGATTATAGAGACAATCTCGGTGATCAGAGAAGGGCTCATTCAGCCCATCAGGCAATTGTTTAAGCATGTATGGGTTAGAAAACGGGTATTTTTAACATGAAAAGTTGCTTAATGCACCTTTAAGTTTAAATTAGTAGTTTAAAAACACTAGCATGATTGAACTATTAACAGGAGCGAATTATTCAGTCACATTATTATTTTTATTTTTTTTAAAGCTAGGAATTTATTCAGTAAATGTGATTTCATCATAGTTTATGCACAGTCTTCTTATCACACAATCACCGGTGAGGGTATATAGATTTTTTTCATTCCTGTTTTGGAACTTTTATTTGCATTTTGTTGATTTATTTTTATGTAGCATCTCAGAATTGGCACAACAATATGTTGCTGAAGCTCAACGAACTCTCCTGTGCTCCTGTAGGTTGCTAGTCGTCCGTTATCATGCTCTATGGAGGGAGAGCGAGAGCTGTGTGTGGAGTCGCCCATGGAGGACGTCCGAACCGCCATACTGGGTCTGCTAGACATACTGCAGGTACCGCAACACCTCGTCGCTTTATCATCCTGAATGCTCTCCATAGCAGCTCCAGTGATTGTGTGTCTACGCTTCTCTAGAGCAAACTGTACAGTCTGCCCGCCAGCCACGCCAGTCGAGTGTTCGAGCTGCTGATTTCTCATCTGCAGCTTCACTATAAGAACAAATACTGCAGTGCCATCGGCAGCTACATACGGCTGAAGGTCAGGCTTTGGACTCGAGTTAGTACAGCAGCACCGTAGCTAACTGACACCTCGGCTTCAGAAAAGGTAAAAGTGTGTTTTTTCTCTCATTGTTTCTGTGGCAGGTCTTTGATTTCTTATTGATGATGAGGGCGGACTCTCTTCATCGCCTGGGTGTTGCCAATAAAGATGGAGTCCTGCGATTCAGCCCATATTGTCACTGTGACGTGGGGTAAGAACACACACACACACACACACGTGTTTTCTTTGCCGTTTTCTCTCACACGCTTATTAAAGAGGATATTTACTAGAGTTATTATTACTTTTAAATGAATATATTTTTAAAATTACATTAAGTATAAATAGTTGAGGAGAATAGTCATATTTATTTTTAAATGTAAATAAAGTATAAATGTATTAACTTAAAATGTATTATTACATTTAAATACAATATAAATACAATATAAATGTATTTATAAAATTAAGTATAAACCATTAAGGAGGGTATTTAGGTTATTTAAAAATGAATAATAACTTTAGCCAAAGTTTAAATGTTTTTTTAAATTGATCATTACATTTAAGTTGAATTAAAATATATTATTACATTTAAATGAAGTAATATTTAGAAGCTATCTAAAGTTATCATTCATTTTTAAATAGTTATACAATTTTAATTACATTTAAAAATTATTAAATGAAGTATACATTTATTTAAAAATGTATTAATATAAATAAAGTATAAATGATTTTGGATCATATTCTAATTTTATTAATTTTAAATAAAGTATTAACTTGTTTAAATGTATTATTAACATTAAATGAAGTGTACATTATTAAGGAGGGACATTCAGGTTGATCAAATCTCTCCTCTAATGTGTGGTTTGCAGTGAGTCGGAGAAGAGGGTGTCCGACAAGAAGCCTGCAGGGACGGTCTCTCCGCCTACAGGGAGTCCAACTCCAGCGGCGCCGCCCTCATCCATCCGTACCGCATATCTGCCCTACAACCTGGCCTTCAACGTGCTGCTCCAGTGCCTGAAGATGGTACCACACACACACACACACACCCACACACACACACACACACACACACACACAGCGGAGATATTCCTCCACAATGCCCTTTTCACAAGATGTAAAATAAGTCTCTGATGTCCCCAGAGTGTGTGTGTGAAGTTTTAGCTTAAAATACCACACAGATATTTTTATATAGCATGTAAAGTTGTCACTTTTTGAGGGTGAGCAAAAACGCACTGTTTTTGTCTGTCCCTTTAAATGCAAATGAGCTGCTGCTCCCGGCACAGGGGGCGGAGCTTCAAGAGCTTGTGTCCTTTTACCTCACACACACATGCACTGAACATTTCAATCCTTTTATGGGCAAACCGGTGTCAGACAATGATGAAGATACTTTTTTTGGAGGCCCGGGTTGGCTGGGAAGTAGTACCCGGGCTTAAGTGTAGGACAATTTATTTAAAACAAAATATCTTCCTTTGCTTTGAACTGTGAGCATCGTAACTTTGTAGATGTTGTTTATGCTCAAACAGCAACATTACACACTAACTAAAGTTAGAAAAGTGAATATTGCAACATTATATTTTATAACATTATAACACAATATTTTTTTTTGGGGGGAAAGTAGCACCTGAATGTAAGTTGCACCCGGTAAAAATGGCACAGACAAGTCACATTATATTACTGTATTAAACGCATTAAATAAAACTTATGTGTATGAATGTATATTCACATTTAGCATCATAAACCGCTAGCAGCAGCACTTTTAGTGCCGATCATGTGTGTGTTTGGCGTGTAGGAGACTGACTGGAAGGTTCTGAAGCTGGTTCTGGACAAGATGTCGTGCACAATCCAGTATAAAGTCTTGATATTGTCGTCTCCGTGCAGCATCGATCATCTCTGCTCCACCCTTTGCTCTATGGTACTGTACACGCACTTACAGAACATAAACACTAACTAAATGTGATGAACCGTATGGGAACTAGTTGATTTGAGAGAGCGTTTTTGTTTGCAGGTCACGGACCGGCTAATATCAGAGCGCTTGAAGAAGACTCCCGATGGATTCTCCCTCACGGATGTTCAGCTGGCTGTGGTTCCTGTCCTCACTGCCCTCACCTCCTACCACAGCTACCTAGAGCAGTCCCGACAGGTGACACACACACACACACACACACACACACACACACACACACACACACACACACACACACACACACACACACACACACTAGGGCTTGCTCGATTATGGCCAAAATTATAATCATGATTATTTTGATCAATATTGAGATCACGATTATTTGTTGATTTTAACCAAAACAAATTTTATTGATACTCGGTCTCTCTCGCGCACTATCACTCGCGCGCAGACACACTCGGTCTCTCTCGCGCACTATCACTCGCGCGCAGACACACTCGGTCTCTCTCGCACACTATCACTCGCGCGCAGACACACTCGGTCTCTCTCGCACACTATCACTCGCGCGCAGACACACTCGGCCTCTCTCGCGCACTATCACTCGCGCGCAGACACACTCGGTCTCTCTCGCGCACTATCACTCGCGCGCAGACACACTCGGTCTCTCTCGCACACTATCACTCGCGCGCAGACACACTCGGTCTCTCTCGCACACTATCACTCGCGCGCAGACACACTCGGTCTCTCTCGCGCACTATCACTCGCACGCAGACACACTCGGTCTCTCTCGCGCACTATCACTCGCGCGCAGACACACTCGGTCTCTCTCGCACACTATCACTCGCGCGCAGACACACTCGGTCTCTCTCGCACACTATCACTCGCGCGCAGACACACTCGTTCTCTCTCGCGCACTATCACTCGCGCGCAGACACACTCGTTCTCTCTCGCGCACTATCGCTCACGCGCAGACATACTCGGTCTCTCTAGCGCACTAACGCTCGCGCACAGACACACTCGGTCTCTCTTGCGCACTATCGCTCACGCGCAGACATACTCGTTCTCTCTCGCGCACTATCACTCGCGCGCAGACACACTCGTTCTCTCTCGCGCACTATCGCTCACGCGCAGACATACTCGGTCTCTCTAGCGCACTAACGCTCGCGCACAGACACACTCGGTCTCTCTTGCGCACTATCGCTCGCGCGCAGACACAGTCGTTCTCTCTTGCGCACTATCGCTCGCGCGCAGACATACTCGGCCTCTCTCGCGCACTATCGCTTGCGCGCAGACACACTCGGTCTCTCTCGCGCACTATCGCTCACGCGCAGACATACTCGTTCTCTCTCGCACACTATCGCTCGCACGCAGACACACTCGTTCTCTCTCGCGCACTATCGCTTGCGCGCAGACACACTCGGTCTCTCTCGCGCACTATCGCTCACGCGCAGACATACTCGTTCTCTCTCGCACACTATCGCTCGCACGCAGACACACTCGGTCTCTCTAGCGCACTATCGCTCGCGCGCAGACACAGTCGTTCTCTCGCGCACTATCGCTCGCGCGCAGACACACTCGGTCTCTCTTGTGCACTATCGCTTGCGCGCAGACACACTCGGTCTCTCTCGCGCACAATCACTCGCACGCAGACACACTCGGTCTCTCTCGCGCACTATCGCTTGCGCGCAGACACACTCGGTCTCTCTCGTGCACTATCGCTCACGCGCAGACATACTCGTTCTCTCTCGCACACTATCGCTCGCGCACAGACACACTCGGTCTCTCTCGCACACTATCGCTCGCGCACAGACACACTCGGTCTCTCTAGCGCACTATCGCTCGCACGCAGACACACTCGGTCTCTCTAGCGCACTATCGCTCGCGCACAGACACACTCGGTCTCTCTCGCGTGCACTATCGCTCGCGCGCAGACACAGTCGTTCTCTCGCGCACTATCGCTCGCGCGCAGACACACTCGGTCTCTCTTGTGCACTATCGCTCACGCGCAGACACACTCGGTCTCTCTTGCGCACTATCGCTTGCGCGCAGACATACTCGGTCTCTCTCGCGCACTATCGCTCGCGCACAGACACACTCGGTCTCTCTTGCGCACTATTGCTCGCGCGCAGACACACTCGGTCTCTCTCGCGCACTATCGCTTCGGTCTCTCTCGCGCACTATCACTCGCGCGCAGACACACTCGGTGTCTCTCGCGCACTATCGTTCGCGTGATTCAGTCACATGACTGTTTTTATTGCACATCTAGGACTGATTTGTTAAAGGTGTTTCCTGTGTGTGTCTGTCTCAGAGGGAGCTGGTTCAGTGTTTGGAGAAAGGCCTGATTTACCGCTGCGCTAAGCAGTGTGTGGTGGCTCTGACCATGTGCACCGTGGAGATGCCTGACATCATGATCAAACTCCTGCCCGCCCTCATCGTCAAGCTCACACACATCTCTGCCACCGTGGCCATGGCGTCCCCCATGCTGGAGTTCCTGTCCAGTGAGCGCAAGCCTTTCTTTCTTAATCCTGCCCATTCTCAGCCTCTGACCAATCAGAATACAGTATAGCTTGTCTTTTTTTTTGTCTGCAGCATTGGTGCGGCTCCCACGTCTGTATGCTAACTTCGTAGCTGAGCAGTACGTTAGCGTGTTTGCCATATCCCTGCCGTACACCAACCCTTCAAAGTGAGTATCATCATACACAGATTTGACCAGATCCATATAACGTTAGAATAGATTTCTATGACCATTAAATGCTGTTCTCTTGAACTGTCTGTTCATCAAAAATCCTGAATAAAAGTGTATGAAACCGTTTTCAACATTGATAATAATCATAAATATTTCTTGAGCATCAAATCATCATATTAGAGTGATTTCTGAAGGATCATGTGACACTGAAGACTGGAGTAATGATGCTGAAAATTCAGCTTTGATCACAGGAATAAATTACATTTTAACATATATTCCCATAGAAAACATTTTAAAATGTAATAATATTTCACAATATTACTGTTTTTACTGTATTTTTAATCAAATAAATGCAGCCTCGGTGAGCGTTAGAGTATTTTCAAGGCAGAATGATCTTAAACGATTTGAGTAAGTTTTAAGTTTTCTTGTTTTTCCTCCATTCCCTGTAGGTTTAATCAGTACATCGTGTCTCTAGCCCATCATGTGATCGCCATGTGGTTCATCCGCTGCAGGCTGCCGTTCAGGAAAGATTTCGTCCAGTACATCACCAAGGTGGGTGGTGGGACTTCTGTGCTCATGTGGTCACAGTTTGAACGATCTGTTTGTGTTGACTGGTTGTTTTTGTGTCATTAGGGTCTCCGTTCAAACGCTCTTCTGCCGTTCGATGACACACACGAGCAGAGCAGCTTCAGAGCGCGCAGCACCAGCCTCAACGAGAGACCCAAGAGGTACACACACACACACTCACACACACACTCAAACACACACTCACGATCATGTACGGCCGCATCGTGTCAGATTTCGCCGTTGGACTCAGTCATTCTGGCGCCTCATTGGTTAATTTTTTGATGGTAGTGGCGTGATTTTTGGCTCTGTGTGTCTGATCACGTCAGAACATCAGTCGTCACATGCGACTCACGGATGCTAGTTTGACTCGTCTCTTTCTCTCTCTCTTTTCTTATCGGTTTCATTTCTTTCTCTCTGTTTCTCTCTTTCTCTTATCATCTGTCGAAGCGATGACTATCACATCAAAACCTTTAACACATTCATTTATGAAAGAGTGTTTCTTCAACTGCGGACATTTTATGGCCCAGGGATTGATTTTTATCCAGACTAATAGATTTTGACTTCTGACTATTTGTTACATGAAGGTCACATTAAAACTGTTCTGGAGTTGATGTTTTTTTAGCAACAGTTTTTAGTTTTGAAACTTTTCAGCTGCCTTTTATGCAAAGGGGTGTAACAATATATCGTGCCACAATATATCGCAATACAAAAATGCAACAATACGTATCGTGGATAGTGACAATATGTATCGTGGATAGTTCACCCAAAATATAAATTACTGTATAAGAAAAAAATCATGTTTTCAGAGTTTTAGTGTCAGTACTACATTAAACTACTATATAATGTTGATTATAATGTATAATAATGCAATGGTCAGCTTCAGAATCATGAATATTTTTATTCTGGTGTCACCATTGTCCTTGAATTACAAGCACCAAGTCCAAACCTGTTCATTTAAACCCACAATGTAATATCAAAGTTAGCATTTTAATCAACAGTACATTTTTTGTTAACCTTTTATCATATGTCTTTGGAGTATCGCAATAATATCGTATCGTGAGTTCAGTATTGTGATATATATCGAATCGTGAAATGAAGGTATCGTTACACCCCTATATATATATAAATATAAATGTGTGTATACATGCACACACACACACACACACACACACACACACACACACACACACACACACACACACACGCATACATACATACATACATACATACATATATATTATGCAATTCAATCTTAAATTAAAAAATCATAAAAATAATCTAAGGAAATATATATATGCTTATGTGCTTGGTCAGTGTCTTTTCCAAAAATGTTAATTATTATCTAAGGTATTTTTTCATTTACATATAAACATTTTGATGTAAGGCTGCATAAAATTCTGTCTATGATTTTGGTAATTTTATAAAAAAAAAAAAAAAAATGATGTAATATTTGAGGGAAATATTTAATGAAATAAGTGTGTTTATACAATGTTGGACGTTGTTTGTAGATTCATTAAATTAGTACATTTTTAAAATGTTTGTGTTAATGGAGTTTAATTTCTAAAAGGACTTAAAATGGCCACAGTTGAAGAAACCCCTGAATATAAAGTACACACAGCTCTAAATGTTGTGTTGATGTTTAATGAGCCATGGTCCCATCCTGTAATACTAATCATATGATGTCTAACAAAGGGACCAGTAAACTAGAGGTTAACAGTCCCGCCTAATAACGTGTGGATTTGAACTGAATCCTATTCATATTAATTTTTACATCAAGCAGACTCTTTTCTACTTCCCTCATTCTCTGTCTCCCATTTTCTTCATTTCACTTTGTGCATTGGATTAAAAAACCCGAAAGTATCTCATAAACCATTTTAATTTAACAGGAAATTTCCATGCTAATGACTTAATAAACCATTGTAACCAGTATATCTGGTGCAGCAATCAATGCATTGCAATTATTGTAACAACAAGAGAGTTTTTCCCAAGCTTATCACTAACAAAGTCCATGATCAACCATGTCCAGAGCCACAAAACCATCTAATCTCATTGTCACGCCAAATTCCAGGTTAATTTTCAGTGTTTTTATTGTTTTCCTGTCCTGTGTCTTGTCCTGACACTGAAGCTGGAACTTTGAATCACAAGCCTGAACGAGAGAAAGATCAACCAATGCGTTTACATGCACAAGAATATTCAGATATGAATGAGAACTTGGTCATATTATGATTATATAGGATTCATGTAAACACAATAACCTGATTGCCATCACCATATTAAGACAGTATTATAGTCTCTCTATACGTTTCTGTAAATATAATAATACTTATTCTTGTATTAATCAGACTTTTGGGTCATGCAAGCATCTTATTCAGAATATCAATCATAACCGAATATTTGTTTATACATGTACAAAAATGTTAACTATTGATGAGACATTTTCGAGTGAGGAGATTATTTTCTTTTTTTATTCAAATATCATAACCTACGTTTTATTAATAACATGAGTAAGCATAATTCAATAGTCGATAAAAGTAATGCACAAAATTATTTAAATGCAGCGTAAAAAATGACAAGAGTTTGAATTTACTGTTGATAAAAAACTTGTGGGATTGGGTTTTGATAAAAAGCAAACAATTAAATTTAAAAAAGGCAAATTAAATAAATAACTTTCAAATAAATGTTATACAAATAAAACGCTTACTAAAAAGATTAAATATTTTTTTCATTTAGCTGTATCAGAGAACTGTTAAAATATTGAAAGTAAATATATTTTAGGTTAAAGGCTGGAGAAAAGGTTTATGAACCCCTGCTGTTAACATTAATATCTGAATGAAGGCTTCACCAAAAAAATGAACCTTAATCTGAAAATGATGTGCATGTAAATGTATTTCAAAACATATAATTTCAAATGCCAGGCATCACATTCTCCATTCCAGCTTCTAGCTTAGCTTCATCCCGTCATTCATCTGTGTGTTTATTTGCTGTATTAATTCACACACATACACATGATCATATCACTGTCTTCCTATTGCTATTAATTTCCAGTATAATGATCATTGCAGTGTCTTGAGTGCTTTTTTTCTTCCCCTGTACCAGTATGTTTGTGCTCTCTGATGAGTTTATCCTTTGTTTTCTCCAACTCTTTCATTCCTTTGGTAGAATGCTGACAGTATATTGCTTACTTTATGCCTTGTCATGTGTCTGTTGATCTTTTATATGCTGTTTCTCCTTCCAGTTTTCCGTTTCCTCCTCTGTTATTGTTTCGTTTTTTAAATGTCGTCCCTGTTTTCCGGTTCTCAGTGTGCACTGCTGACCAAGTTACTTTGTTTTCCTTTCACTTCCTTATTTGACCCCTCCCCCCTCCTCTGATTGGGTGTGGTTTGGGGGTGTGCCGACACCTCGGATCCGTCACCTGTGATTGGTCGCTGGCCCCTTTCGTGACACTCCACAACCAATCGCACTCCCCCATCCACCTGTTGTTAAAATATGTCCCAAATTCCCCCCAACTCTCCTTGGTCACGACCTTACCCTGACGCACACCTGACCTCGTTTGCCCTCGGGGCAGTTTGCGGACGACCAAAGTGGCGAAGCAAGGCCCCAGCGCAAACTCTCCCGTTAAAGACCTGAAAGATCTCTCGGCCATGGACGCCTTCCGCTCCCGAAGCATCAGTGTGTCCGAGCATGCGGTGCGCAGGTAGAGCATTTTTGGTAACATCAGCAACCGATTTATATCCCTACTTTTCTTTTTCTGTATGCAGGGACGGTGGGCGGGGCTTGGGCATTGGGGGCGGGGCGGGCGATGCGGGGTGGGCGTGGACATCTGGGTTGGGCTAATTCTGATTGGGCAGGAGAGGGTGCATGCTGGAGGAGGGTTTTGTCTTTTCCTTTCGTGCCGTTGGTGGTAACGTTGACTGCATGCGCTGAGCCTGGCCACTGATTCGCGTGCACCTGTTTTGATTTGACCTAACCCCGTTTTGTATTTGCTTTTACCGTGCTTTATTGTGCTGTTTGTGACGGTGTTCATTCGAATGTTGTTGTGTTTTTTTTAATCATGAACAAATGGTGGTATTACGGAGGCCCTAAAGGGATATGATGAGGAGAAGAAAAAAATGAGATTGGAGGAAAAAAAGTTATATTTCAATGCTTTTGCAATATTTCGCAAAACTTTTGCGTTCGCCTGAGAAGCTTCGCGTTTACTCTCAAAACTTTTGTTTTCCATCAAGAAAAGTTGCATTCACTCACAAAATGTTTTGTTCTCTCGCAAACTTTTTCGTTCCCCTGAGAAACTTTGCGTTCAATCGCAGAACTTTTACGTTTACTCGCAAAACTTTTACGTTCTCTCGCAAAAGTTTTACGTTCTCTCGCAAAACTTTTGTTCCCCTGACAAACGTAGTTTTTTGTTCGCAAAACTTTTGTTAATTGCAAAACTTTTACGTTCTCTCGCAAAACTTTTACGTTCACTCGCAAAACTTTTGTGTTCTCTCGCAAAACTTTTGTGTTCCCCTGACAAACTTTGTTTTTTGTTCGAAAAACTTTTGTTTACTTGCAAAACTTTTACGTTCTCTCGTACATAAGAACATAAAACTTTTATGTTCTCTCGCAAAACTTTTGTGTTCCCCTGACAAACTTTGTTTTTTGTTCACAAAACTTTTGTGTTCCACCAAGAAAAGTTGCATTCACTCACAAATAATTTGTGAAATCTATATTTCAGCGTGTTTTCTTGTAACACGCTGTATTTACGTTCCCTCACAAAAACTTTTGCGTTTGCTCGAGAAGCTTCACGTTGCGCTCCACTGAAAAAATTCACGTTAATTTCGCAAAACGTTTGTGATGGAAATAATAAAGGTGAGAGGAAAAACTCTTTTGCTAATGAACGTAGTTTTTCGGGGAACACAGTATTTCTGTGAGACGATGCAAAAGTTTTGCGAGCGAGCGCACAGGCATTGTAATGTAGCATTTCTTCCCAACTGTTTTTTCCCCTTCTCCATGTCCCTTCAAGGGCTCCGTACTGTACACAGGAAGCATGTGATATTGAAAAAGCGAAAGTAGGCGGACAGTCACACAATCTAGCGTCAAGCTTTTCTATCTTTGCTGTTTGTTGAACGAAATGAACAG
The DNA here is from genome assembly GCF_949152265.1 of Phoxinus phoxinus. NCBI lineage: Eukaryota > Metazoa > Chordata > Actinopteri > Cypriniformes > Leuciscidae > Phoxinus > Phoxinus phoxinus. The sequence goes on from NC_136881.1 coordinate 38,732,297, forward strand.
CAGAAATTCAGCCCCCAAACACTAGGGGGCGCACTCAACTTTCTCAGCCTGCCGCCTGTTTTAACCTTCACTTATTCACATCATATTCACACTCTCTTTACACATGATCCAGGTAAGTATCCATCCATGCTTCATCAAAGTGCATTTTGAATCATGAACATAGTGCAAAAACGCTGCAAACACACTGAAAATGCTACACTGACGCCCTCTTCAAACGCTGTCCTCATTGTTTTGTTTTTCACCCAATTAAAAAAAAAAAAAAGTATTTTTTAGCACTTATGGAAATTCTGTAATCATTTACTCACCTCATGTCATTTCAAACCCATATGAAACACATTTGCGGTTTTTCCACTCAACACACTGGACATCATCAGCCTCATTTGCATACATTTAAATATGAAGTCTGGTCGCCACCACGTGCTCCTGCTACTCAATAACTCATTAACACATAACCAGCCAGAGGTGGACAAAGTACACAACTTCCTTACTTGAGTGAAAGTACAGATACGACTGGTCAAATATTACTCCGTTACAAGTAAAAGTTGTAAGAACCAATTTTTACTTAAGTAAAAGTACAGAAGTACTCGTTTTTAAAAGTACTTTAGTATCAAAAGTAAATGTCAATGCATCGTTTTATTATTGTTGCATTGTTGTATGTAACACTTACAGTATTATGCCTCTGAATCTCTGCCTATACCCTCATATCAATATCACATGTATTTCTAGAACACAGTTCTGTCGTGTGGGATTGACTGTGAGATTGAATAAGTGCACTCAATAACGTCCACAATGGTTCCCTCAAATAGTGCCCTATTTAAAGTTGTTTGTCTTTTAGTATGAATATGTTAGCCTTACTGTTATCTATAAGCTAGTGTGCTCCAAAACAATGACAACATTCGCATTTAGAAGACCAAACCCAACGCTGAAAATGAAAATCAGGCTGATGTCAGAATCCAACGTCAGATTGACGTTAATCTCCAATGTTGGACAGACATATTGTGGTTGTAAATGAAAATCGGTTTGACGTCGGATTGACTTTTATTTCCAAACAAAATCATCCCCTGACTGACGTTACTACTCTCTACTCAATGACCTTGACAGAAATTGTAGTGGAGTAAAAAGTACGATATTTGTCTTTCAAATGTAATGAAGTTTAAAGTTTCCAGAAAAAAATTATACTTAAGTGAACTCTAACACTTAAGCACAGGACTCAAGTAAATGTACTTTGTTTCTGTCCACCTCTAACCAGCAGAGGGCAGCGCAGCATCAGAAGAGATTTACACCCATGCAGAGCGAGAGAGAGAGAGAGAGACCGAACGCCTGCGTTTATTAACCTAGTGCATCTAATTACCATAAAATCGATTAATTAGTTAACTGTCTACAACTTAAAGGATGGTAGAGAATAGGAAGTCATTTATTAGCCAGCTCAGGGATTTATACGGCATATTTGTTTTATGATTAGATTACCCTGTCATTGCTTTACCAAGTGTTTCTGTGCCGAGGGGTTTTGTTTGGATCACGCCAAGGTTGCTCTTTATGATTTAATGACATTTTTGGCGAGCTAATTACGCTGGAGTGGATCTAAACCACAAGCCTGAGTTGAAAGTCGACATGAAGAAAATGTACGGCTTCAGTTTTACATTTCTTTTATGTCTCATAAATCAACTGGGAAATGAAACTTTCTCTGCTTTCCCCTCTAAACGAATCAAATATTAATGGCTCTTTAGATATCCAGTGAAGAAATGAATATGCTCTGAACGCATTTATATTCATCGCTTATTGCATCAATAGAGTGAAATTATTATTATTACTGTCATCTACTCCACACTCATCAACACTCATCCGACTGCCGCTACTAGAGGCGATGGAGGGGCTTGATGAACAGTGTTTTCAGTGTGTGACGCAGCGTTCAAAACATGTTGATGTCGGAAATTGGGCTTTTTGGAAAAGATCAACTTGCTTAGAGAACAGAAGGGTTTGTTGATATTATGATCAGCTGTACTGGACACCCACGATTCAGAGACTTGATGGAGATTTCATGATAATTGAGTTTTCTTGATCTGGAAAATTCATGCATTTACTGTGCAAACAGATATGCTAATAATATGGACATTAAAGCATTGTAGTTCAACTCTGATGAGGCGTCCAGTTCAGCTGGACACAAACTGGGACATTTCTCTCTCTCTGTGTGTGTGTGTGTGTGTGTGTGTGTGTGTGTGTGGACGCCCCAGTGATTTGCTATGGTGCGCTGGTTAAGGCTCAGGACGGGCACACCAGAAGGTTGTCGGATCGATGCCGGTGAGGAAAAAGTCAGTTGTGCCCTTGAGCAAAAGCGGCCGCAGGAATGTTCTAGATTCAGCGTAATCTCTTATCGACAGCGTTTGTCAATTACTACGGAAAATAGCATTGACCCTTCCATTAGGTCGTGTTTGTTTACATTAGCACATTTATAGTGGAAGTAAACAGGGGTCATTTACTTTTAGGGCTTGAATTTTTTTTTTTTTGTACCAAAAATGCTGCTATTTAAGCTGTAAACTGTGTGAAGTATCACGCGAAAGTTATTGTTTAGTGGTTTTACGAGGTCATGTCAAGGAAAGTAAATGATTCCAGCGCACTAATCTCATGTTAAAATATGTGATGTCTTTATTCCCTTAAATGTATTGTTTTTTTCCCTGTGTACTTGTATTACAGTAACCGTGAAAAGCTGATTTAAAGCCTCCGTCCTTCATGCAATTAATTAAATTGCCTAAAAATGTGCATTTCATTTGCTGGAAATTTCCTTTGAAAATGTGCACAAGTTTGATATAAAATAGTGTATTAATTTATTTTAGAGAATTATTTGAAACACACACACACACACACACACACACACACACAATATATATAATTTACTTCATATTAAGATATAATTATTATTTACTTATATAAATATATATAATTTTAGTAAAGTAAAATAATAATCACAAGTAAATAATAATCATATCTTTATATTTTATATCACATTTTATTTATTTTAAGTATAAAATAATAATATAAAATAATAAAAATTATATATATTTATATAAGTAAAAATAATTATGTCTGTATATTTTATATCACATTTTATTTTATTTAAGTATAAAATATTAGTATTTACTTTTGTGTGTGTTTGTGTGTCTGGTATACATATATATGTGTAAATAAAAATATTTTATATTTAAAATAATTAGTGTTATTGACTATATTAAAATATAAGTATTTACTTTTATAATCTAATAAAGACAATTAAAGTTAAATGCAAAATACATTAAAAATATAAATATTTTAATAAGCAATTTGTAAAAAAAATATTTAGTTTTAAATGATTTTTTTGTTGTTGTTGCTAATGCTGTGTTTATTTAATAGGATAGTGGAGAGGTGACATTGCACACCAGAGATAATCTGCGTCACAACCTTATCAGTGTGAAATATTGACGTTTACGTCCGGGTTGCTGAAGGTGAAGTGTGTGTATCATTCTCCAGATAGAATATAGTTTTTATTGTGATAGACATTGTGTTGGTTTATAAAGGGTGACATCAGATGACGCAGGTCACGCTGAAACTCCTTTATTGTGTCGAGCGTGTTTGTCGTCCCTGACGCCCACATGGACTCTCATCGGTCCCTTCTCGCCTCATTCCCCGCCGAGATGACATGAAAATGGCCTTTTGTTGATCACATGCTCATGCGTAGCTCAGTTGGGCTTTGTCATGCCTCAGTTACAGCCGCGCTGTAATTGTCATCATGATTCAGGGTTGTTGTGAAGGTGTTGCTATAGGAGGCTGTTCTGGATGGTGTGTAATCGTGTGTAATTTTGTGCGGTTACTAAGGAAATGTCTAGATGATTTGTCCTCATGCGTCTCATCACACGTTACATTGGATCTAATACGTGAGGAAAATGTCTTCGCTTGTTTTATCCTCCAGAAAGAGCGTCTGATCACTCAGGAAAGTACCGGCACACGTCTCCTTAACCATACGCGTGTCTGGAGCACACACACACACACACACACACACACACACACACACACACACACACACACACACACACACACACACACGTCAAGTTCGTGATTTCTGGATGAGTTGTTCACCTGTGCCTGATGTAAAAGTCAAAAGCGCTTTAGCTCAAGTGTGTGTCGTGTGTGTGTGTGTGTCGTCTTAGTGTATGGAGATGATTTGGACTCGGTTGATTTCCCCTGGGATGCGGTTGCCGTGGTTACAGAAAGGCAGGATGCTGATGGCGGTCTTAGATTAATGTTATCATCTAGATAATCACACGACTGTGTGTGTGTGTGTGTGTGTGGCAGCTGAACGTGTCTGGTGTGGTTTTGTCTGGCTATGCCCTCTCTCTCTCTCTCTCTCTCTCTCGCTCTCCTTTCACAGACCCAGTTTTGTGTCACTTTAGAGAGAAATAGAAAGGACTTCAACTAAACAAAATGAATAAAGGAATCGTTCACCCAAAAATCTTAATTCTGTCAAATTCATGCATATTCAAAAAAACACAACACGATTGGTCAATGCACGATGGTGTAAAGCGCGAATGAGATTTACAGTGAATATTTACTTAAATTTGTGTCTGTTCCTTGTGGAAAAAACCCATATATATCTTCTAAAGACTCTGAATATAGTGCACGAGTCATATGGGCCACTTCTAGCGTTTTATGAAAAATGTATTTTGTTCTAGTCAAGAAATAGTCATGTTGTTTTAGAATGACATGAGAGTGAAAGTGTTATTTTAGTATTATTTATATACTATTTTAGTATTAATATTTTGATATTAATTTGATATTTTGATTTATTTTTATTTTTATATTTTCAGTTTTCATTTTAAGTTGAAATAAAGGTTTTGTAATTTTCATAATTAAGTAGTTAGTTTATAGTCTTTGAGGTACCAGAAAAAGCGCTATATAAATGTAACAAATTATGAATTATTATTATTATTATAGTTTGTTTTTTTAGATTTCTATTAGTGCTGTCAAATTGATTCATTGGTTTGTATATTTTATAAACACACACACACTTACAAACTTTTATGTTAGATGCGATTACTCAATTTGACCGCACTAATTTCTATATAAATCTATTTTTATATCAGTTTTATTTTTTAATAAAATTATTTTACGTTAAATAACTAAACATTCTATTTCAGTTAGTTGCCAAGGCAACATTTCCAATTAAATTTTTTTTTAATTCCACCTACTGTACATATGTATATATAGTTTTGACTCTTATTATTGTCAGGTGTAGATAACACTTCCGAGTGAGGAATTTTTTGGGTGAACTATTCCTTTAAGCAAAGATGAACAAACATAATGTCTCTAATTTGATTCATGGTGTGTGAGCCTGTGTTTTAACTGCATGTGTGTGTGTTTTCAGTGGGTCACTCCAGCTTCAATCATCATCTGAATCTGATTCATTACCCGCAGAGTCTGACTCTCTCGCTTCACACGTGTCCTAAACAGCCGTGGCTCCATTTGCAATCATGAAAAAAAAAGAAAAAAAAGACTGTAGCTCCGCTCACAGTGATGTCATAATCGGAATCAGAACTGGAATCAGTTAGTTGTTGAAAATTCCGCTGGCATCATGTCTGGTTAGGACACTGTGTTAGAGAATGAGCAATGACTTCACTAGCACCAGTTTGAGCTGGTTGTGAATCTGACCTCTGACCCCTGTGACCCCTGACCCCCGTCCCGTGCAGGATGCAGACGTCCACCACCACCTGCAGCCTGGGCTCGGCCGACGAGAACGCCGTGATGCAAGCGGACGACGCGCTGAAGACGGTCCATCTGGAGCTGACCGAGACCTGCCTGGACATGATGGCCCGATACGTGTTCTCCAACTTCTCTGCGCTGCCCAAGAGGTGCCCAGCCAGACTCCACAATCCTCTTACATTTACTCGCTTTAGTATTAGCATTTATCAGGTGAATTCATCACTATTAAATGCAGCAATATTTGCAGTTGAATATCAGTGTTTGATGAGAAACGCCATTAAGGGAAGATAATTCAATACATTATCATGTTAGATGAAAGCGTAATTGTGTTTTTATCGTGTATATATTATATTATATTATTAAAAAAAAAATATATATATATATATATATAATAAAAAAAATAATGAAACTGATTAAATGTTAAAAAAGTGCTAGAAAATTAACAGTTATTTAAATTCATATTTGAATAAGGCATGAGTAATTGTGTTTTTTATCGTGTGTATATATTATATTACATTAATTAGATTATTTAAAAAATAAATATATATTTTAAATAATAACATATAGTAATAAAAAAATCACTAAATTAACACATTAAATTAAGCAACTATTATCTAATTGTACATTTTATTTTATCAGTAAAAGAAATGGGATAAGATATTTAAAAAATAATAATAATAATAATAATTTCCCTAATTCTTTTTTTTAAAACATTTATTTAAATGTAATATATTTGAAATGTAATGCATAATAATAATAATAATAGTATTATTAATAATTGCTCAACTTTAAACTGACACATTTAGTAGTTGTTCATTTTTATTGTGTTTAAAATAAATTAAATTAAATAAAAGCCTTAAAATAATACTCAAATAAATACTTTAAACTTAAATAATGAATTCTTGTGTGCATTTGTTTAAAATATATGTAAAAAATATTAAAAACAACAAATAAAAATTGAAATGTTATTGTTTCAGTTTGAAGTCAGTATTCATGTTTGTATGGCAAGAAATTCTCACTGGCCAATAAGGTTTAATCTTTTAGCTCATGCATCAATGCACCAAAAGCTATTATACCGGCTGACTTTAAACTATTGTAATTTCATTCAATAGTAACTCACTTTGTATCAAAGTGTCTGATAAATGAACGAATGCATTGAGGAGCTGCTGCTGTCTCTGCTTCTTCTTCTTCTTCTTCTTCTTCTTTTGTTTTAGGTTAGTTTTCACACTTTTAGGTAGAGCTGTAATTGCTTGACCTTCATCCTTTTGTTCGCTTTCTATTTGCAAACCTTCAAAAATAGTATTTGTTTTTCATCTCTGCTGAAGCGGACCGGCTGAACTCTTGCATTGATCCGCCTTTTGTTCCAGAGCAAACTTATTTCTCAGTCAGTCTTACAATAGTGGTTTTGCTCTCTCTCTGTGAGTATATTCAAATCGAGCGATATCCTCATCCGGCCGGTTGTTTTGGAAAGTGTAGCGTCTACTTTTAGCGTGAGAACGACAAACTCTTGTCATGGATTAATGTGTTTTTCTCACAATTGCATCTCCAGTGTCTTGTGGCCGCGTGTGACGCTAAATAAAGATGAGTTATCGACTTCATAAACTCTCTCTCTCCCTCAGGTCTCCCATTGCCGAGTTCCTGTTATCCGGTGGTCCCAGTATGACTTGGCTGGTTGGGAATAAGTTAGTCACTATAACAACCAGCGGCGGCTCGCGAACCCAAGCTCTTCTCGGTCTGGACACGGCAGAGAGACCCGGAGGAGGAGAAATGACCAGGTTACA
>NC_136881.1:38744804-38777304 GCF_949152265.1 Phoxinus phoxinus
TGGTATGGACTTGCTCCTGCTATTAGATACACAGACACGCTGCTGTGAGTGTGTAAGATATTCTGCTGTTGCATCAACACACACGCTTGAATCCAGGAGCAGGTGGAGCTGGGGAGGTGGAGGGGTTCAGATGAACTCTGAGGGCTTGCAGCACGACTAGCTTACAGCGAACACTGAACCGACTGTTCAAATCTCATTGGCTGCAGGATTAGCAGAGGCCAATCAGCTTGTGCCTTGCGGTAATGATGTGATTGCTTTTGTAGATTGCATGTAAAGGACCGATCAGTCTGGGCCTGTTTACACCTTGTCACTTCATGCGATCGGATAGCTATCTGATTTATCAAAATGATTTAATTTACACTTGGTCACATAAATGTTTTTTTTCCGAGTTTTCGTCACCGAAAGCAATAGATATGAGCTTCATTTTATTGATAATCGGCTAATTTAACAATCAAAGACCGCATTGGGAGAGAGTGACTGGGTTAGTACCGACTGATTCACAATGTAACTTCTGTTGCTGTTCACGGTCAGGGACTATTTTTTCCAGCGGAAGAAAATCTTTTAGTGATTTTACTTCATGAAAGTTGCATTGATACATATTTTTTAGCTTTGATAAAAAAAATTCTCTGAGCGCTTCAGCCGTGACTTATTAACGATACAGCTCAGCCTCTTGTACCTTATTGCATTATGCAGACATTTAAAGTCACTGTCCAGTTGGCATTTGTTTGATTCTGTAACTCTCTGCTCAGGTAACACCAGCTGGCTGATGTGTCTGGAGAACCCGCCGAGCCCCTTCTCCTCTGAGCTGGGGAACCTGCCGCTGCAGGAGCTGTCCAGCGTGCTGATGGCCATGGACGGGGTGAAGGAGCCCCGGAGCGAGGCCCCTGTTGCCCCCCCGCAGGGGAGGCCCTGTCCCATCCAGCGATCCAACACCGGTGAGCCGCACGACTCCAGCGTCTGATCTCTGTTTATACACCGCTGAAATTAGTTCAAAGAGCTACAGTGCTGTGCATAAGTGAACACACCCATGCTAAAGTTGACTAATAAGAAAGAAAGAAAAATTTATCTTTTTTGGAAATTGATCTTAATGCTTTAATTTAAAAAATTGGAAAACCAATTTTCTTTGTGAATGAATGTATTGTGAATAAATAAACGTTCTTCCTTAAAATACAGGGTGCATAAGTCAGGACAGCCGTATGTTACATTCCCATAGAGGCAGGTAGATTTTTATTTTTAAAGGCCAGTATATATACTATGCATCCTGATAAAGTTTCTTTATTAAAATAGCCGCACATCATCACACACCCTTCACCACACCTAGAGATTGGCATGGGGTATTTGCCATAAGATCATCTCTCAATGCAAATCAAACCAGCTATTAGGCAAACTGAGATAAAACCATGCGATCTCTGGGTATATAGGGCCGTCCTGACTTATGCAGCCTGTATTTTAAGGAAGAACATTTATTTATTCACGATACATTCATTCACAAAGAAAATTGGTGTCCTTAAAGGTTGGAGTTTTCCTCATTTTTTAAAATTAAGGCATTAAAGGGATAGTTCACTTTAAAATTAAAATTCTGTCATCATTTACTCACCCTCAAGTTGTTTCAAACCTGTATTAATTTATTTCTTCTGCTGAACACAAAGAAAGATATTTTGAAGAATGTCAGTAACCAAACAGTAGTCTGTACCCATTGACTTCCATAGTATTTTTTTTTCCTACTATGGAAGTCAATGGGTACAGACTACTGTTTGGTTACTGACATTCTTCAAAATATCTTTCTTTGTGTTCAGCAGAAGAAATAAATTAATACAGGTTTGAAACAACTTGAGGGTGAGTAAATGATGACAGAATTTTAATTTTAAAGTGAACTATCCCTTTAAGATCAATTTACAAAAGATGATTTTTTTTTTAGTCAGCTTTAGCATGGGTGTGTTCACTTCTGCACAGCACTGTAGCTGTGATTATCAGGTGCTCCAGTATTTTAAGAAAGTATGATAAGCTGTCAGAATAGCCTTCTGCTGTACTATTATACACTATTTCTGTAGCATGTGTACCGTGCGCTGAATATTTTTGGTTTGCACATTCCCAATAACATTTGAGAAAACGTGCAATACACAACAGAAACATCGTCATCCATGATTTTTAGGTTCTCTTTGGCCCGTCGTGATCATTGAGTAATCGTCGAATCTTGGTTATTCAGTTATTTGAGAGAACTTCAATAATTGTGCCGTTTTAAAGGGCTATATGGAGAATTCACGTGAATGAACGTGATTCAAGGCCCTGACATGTTCTACGCTTAGAAATAAAAAGAAGTTGGAAATACATTTGCAGTGATGTTCTGTTAGGGAGCATCCTGACGCCGCCTGCGCTGCTGAGAGCGATGATGAACATGTAAATATGTGCTGTGCGCTTTCCTCTCAATAACAAAATAGACATAATGAGAAAGCGTTTGTCATCCAGACCTCTTTACAGATCACGCTGTTTTTCCACTCTCTCAGCCGGAGACTCTTTGACTGTTGTTTTGTTCTGTCATCTGGGTTTGGTGTTGGTTTCTGTGTGTGTGTGTGTGTGTGTGTGTGTGTGCGGGGTTTGTCGCTGCAGTGGGCACTCTCAGCTCTCTCTGCTCCTCTGATACACCCGGCAGGTTTCACAGGAGTATTTCCTGGGCAGGTAGATATATATATATATATCTGGTGTGTGTATGTGGCTCTTTATTAACACTCAACAGACCAGAACAAACCGACTAATCAAAGGTGAACTCAACCAATCGCCCGAGAACAAGTGATGGGATGATTCCTGAAACATTATGTCCTCTCCTCCTGGAGCTCTTTTCTCTTCCCTTTGCTCTTTCTCTTTCATCCATGAATTTGAGCTGAAAGGCATCTTTCTCTTCTAAAGCTGCCTAGTTTCTGTCATCTGGTAATGTATTCCCTTTAAGCGTGTGTTCCTGTGAGAGACGGACCATGCAGATCGAAAGAAAGGGTTTTACATGTTTCTATATAGATCAAGAATAACTGACATTTCACTTTTATGTGAATTTTATCAATATTTTAGGTTAAAAATGAACATGAATGTGTAAGAAAAATAGTATTTTTCAGATTTTGTCTCCTGCTTTAATCAACCTTTAGTTTGCCTGTTGGGACTATTTCATTTAAAGTACAAGAATGTTCATGTATTATTATATATCAATAAATAATTGTATGTACGTGTATTTTCCTTCATCTGTCAGTCAATCATAATCGAATAAATATTTTTATTACAGTAAATAATTTTTAGCTACAGTACAACACCCAGCCATACTATTACTAGTCGGATTGAAGTAATATTTTTTATTTAAAGGCAAGCATATTATTGAATAAACATTTAGATGTCACAATTATTTTGGATTTATTTTCCACGGTTTAAAGTGTATATCTGCATTTGTTCACTTTTAGAGGTACATTAGCATACAGATGACGCTCTTCAACTCTTCTCATTGGGTGTCTGAATGAAAACGGCATGTTTTGTAAAGCCTTTCAGTGTCGAATCACATACTGATCCTGCTTTATGTGTCCAGCTCGATCAGCTTGTGTGTGTGTGTGTGTGTGTGCAGGTTTGATCTTCAGGTGGCTGTGCATGTATTCGAGTGACTTTAGGAGAGTTTCTAGACTAATCGTAGGCGCTCCTCTGTACAGTGTCCCGTGACGCCATCTTGTTGACTGTGCGCGTCCTGCCGTCCCACAGATTGTGTTGTGCTGGAAGAAGGTGTGCAGAGCAGAACGGACGTGTCCCCCGCCGAGCCGAAGGAGGTGGACGAGTTCGAGGCCATTCCTTCTGAACCCATCTTCATGAGCACCAGTGCGACGCCAGCTGGCATGTTGAGCCGGGTAAAAGACATGTATAATATTCATTTATTATTATTAAATTATCATTCGTTTAGAATTTTATTGTTGTTATTTATTTATATATACATACAATAATAATCACCATCAATTAGGCATTAAATCTAGCCTGGCTAACGTCAGACCTCGTCTCATTGAGACGTGGACTGGGAACCACGTTAATTTTCTCGTATTTGAGGCGTGGTTTACGAATGCCCAGAGCCATTTATTGGGCGCTACGAATGTCTATCAAATGCGCCTGTACGTAGCTCATAGCCAATCTTTCCAATTATACCAGATGACGTATGTAGAGCGACAGAAATTCGACGAGGAAAAAGACGATGGGTCATAGATTTATCTGTACACGATGGCGTTCAGCGACTATTGCCGGTTGTGCAAGACAAACATGAGGGTAGAAGGTAAATCTGCAGTGCACATGTTGATATAAACAAACTGCTTCGGTGTGTCGCATAGACGTCGTCATCGTCTTGCTGCTCCCTCCCCGTTCTGTGATTGGTCCCCTTGCTGAGGTGAAAATCTGATCCATGGTATCCAGACTGCCTAGCAGCGTGAATAAAATCGCGCAAGGCAGCATGGGGAAACCCAGGCTACATTAAATCATTATCAGACTACAATAATAAAAAAAATCACAATATTAATATTCACATTATTAATAATATTATCAATATTCATATAATTATATATTTTAGTAATCACAATATTAGAGTTATTATTATGTTATTATTATTATATATATATAACACAAAAACTGTGTGTGTGTGTGTGTGTATGTCACTATAAATTACATAAAACTGTATATATATAAATATATATATATAGTTTTATGTAATTTATAGTAATATATAAAGTATATATACATATATATATACACATAAAACTATATATATATAATACTATATAATATATACATGGATGACAGAGAGGGAGTTATTATATTTAATATTATTATTATTATTATACAAGTGTAAATAATGCATATACATTTAAATAGAATATGTCAGTACTATGAATAATTGGTAATAATAATATTAAGAATAACATGTATTATATAGATAATTATTTTCAGCTAATATAGTGTCACTGTAGTTTCTCGGCAGCACTGGAAGTAATGGACTAATATATCAGCCGGCAATTCTACTTTATTGACACTTATAAACCAAAGACTGATTGGTGTGATTTCTGTTCTCCAGTCCTCCTCGACGTCTAGTCAGGAGGATAAGTCGACGCTGGAGGAGGTGAGTGAAGGCGGGATCCCGATCGACCAGCCCGCGCTGAGCCCCGGACCACATGACCCTGACCTCGCCTTCTCCCCCACTCCCCTGAAGCAGTCCAGCTCGTCGCCAGAGCTGCAGACTCTCCCCGAGGCGCTGAGCAAAGCCCAGAGTGTCCCGGGAGGAGATGTGCTGTGCTCCAGGGTCCCGACGGCCCCGGAGAGAGAGGCCCCGGGGGACAGCGCCGGGTCCGCCGGCCCGTCCAGCACCAGCACCAGCGTCTCCGTCTCTTCATCGTCCACGTCCCGGATGAGGCTGGAGTTCCCCACGGCCCAGCCGGGACCCCAGTCTCCCACCGGACACCGGCCCCGCGGACACACCATTTCAGTGTCCGCACCCTCGTCCCGCAGGGAGAGGAAGATGGACAGAGACGCGTACCACAACCGAGGAGGGCCATCCAATGCAGAGAAGAGCTCAGGACTCAGTCCCAGGTAAACTGATATCGTTAAATTAAATCGTTTCTTAAATGTGTTAGGGACTTATGATGATATATCAATACCGATATCAGTTATATATACTGTGTGTGTGTATATACAGCCCGATCTCATCCCAAGGCGTCATATACTGACGCTTTTGACAAATCGTCTACATCCAACGCACATGGCACCCTTTAGCGTCAATATGAGACGCAGATAGATATGGGCCAGAAGGCGCCTCCTAGCGGTCTAACCCTAACACTACCCCAGACCTAAACCTAACCATAACCGAACAAAGCTCTCTGCGTCTCATATTGACGCTAAAGGGTGCCATGTGCGTTGGATGTAGACGATTTGTCAAAAGCGTCAGTATATGACGCCCAAGGATGAGAATGCGTTGGTATATATATATATGTGTGTATGTATGTGTATATACACTGCCGTTCAGAAGTTTAGGGTCAGTCAGATTAAAGAAAAATAAATGAATACTTCTATTCAGCAAGGATCCATTTTTATTGATCGAAAGTGACAGTAAAGACATTTATGACGTTAAAAGATTTTTTTATTAAAAATAAATGTTTTTTTTAGCTTTCTATTAATTTTTTTTCTTTATCTCAGTTTCCACAAAAATATGAAGCAGCACAACTGTTTTCAACACTGATAATAATTATCAAAAAAAATTATATTCAAGTGATTTCTGAAGGATCATGTGACACTGAAGACTGGAGTAATGATGCTGAAGATTCAGCTTTGATCACAGCAATAAATTACATTTTAACATGTACAGTATTCAAATAGAAAACTAATTTTTTATAAATTGTAATAATATTTCACTATTACAGTTTTTACTGTATTTTTGATCAAATAAATGCAGCCTTGATGAGCAGAAGAAGAAAAATTACACTACCTCTAACTTTTGAATGATAGTGTATTTTTTTATTTTTTATTTTTAATTACCACAAAGGCAGTAAATAAGTGATTTTCAGCCTAAAGTGCATCTGCCGCTTTAAACCACAGGACAGTGATGTTATTTTTCACTAGATAAGCCTCATTAATAACACAATTAACTTATTTATTACTCGCACATTATAATATCCATAGAACTGTAGTTTTACACAGAAGATTAAGTGTTTAGTGCATCATGGTCTTTTATAAAAAAAACTAAATGTTTTGGGTTGTTATATTTTTAGCAGATGTTTTACATTACGATGTGCATTATAAATACTTTCACTTAATGCAGGGACAGTTTGTATAATAATGTGTGGGGGAAAGCCTCCTGCACAATGGTGTGTTGGTTTCGGTTTTTAAAAAACTACCCCGCAATTTAAACCCATCAATAATCCGACGGCGGACGTCAAGCGCGTGGCTCAGTTGTGTAATGGATGGCGTAAGTGTCGTCGACGTTAAGCCGTGATTACGCTCCGCAAACGTTACCGCACCTGTAATGTCTCTTGAACCGCAGCCGTTTGATCTCACCTCACAGAGTGCTTCACTTTCCAGGAAAAGCAAAGCATCATATGGAGAATAATGATATGGCTGGAAAAGCTTCATTCTTTCTCATTACTGTCATCATCTGTCGCCCGTTGACATTAAATCATCCTGCCGCCTTCGCTCGCGCGGCTCATTTTGAGAAGTGAGGCGCTTTTTGAGTTGAGCGCTCTCAAATTGTTGCCTTTTAGAATTAGAATTACTTGAAATTACTACCATCCATCTTTGTGAAGTTCAGAGTCGGCGATCGATAGGCTGGCTGTGTTATATATAGACAGACACCAGGAAACCTAGTGAGTTTCCCATCATACACACGTTTTCCTCCATCATGGGGCCGTATTGGTCTCTTGTGATGGATTCACTCAAACACTTAGAGCTGTTGTCTTTCTTGAAACATCAGATTTTAACATGTTCGATATAAAGCTACAATTACCTCTCAATAAGGACTGAAGGTCCCCGTTACTCAAAGCACATTTCCTGTATGGATGATGATGATAAGAAAGAGGCATAAAAGGAGTAGTTTCTTCCATGCAATAAACGTGGATGTGAAATGTATGAAGTCATGCAATCACTTTGTGTGAGAAACCGACTAAAACTAAACATATATTCAAACATTATTGAACAGAAATGTAACAATTACGGTATTCATAACTAATGTCCCCCTCGCTGTACCTGTTAATGATGATTGTATGAGAGCCAGTGATATTTGATTTATCATTAAAACAAATTCTAGTCGGATGGATGGATGGATGGATGGATGGATAGATGATGGATGGATTGATAGTTAGATGGATGGATGGATGGATAGATTATGGATAGATAGATAGATGGATTGATGATGGATAGATGATGGATGGATGGATTGATGGATGGATGGATGGATGGATGGATAGATTATGGATAGATAGATAGATGGATTGATGATGGATAGATGATGGATGGATGGATTGATAGTTGGATAGTTGGATGGATGGATGGATAGATTATGGATAGATAGATAGATGGATTGATGATGGATAGATGATGGATGGATGGATGGATTGATGGATGGATAGATAGATAGATTGATGGATAGATAGATAGATAGATGGATGGATTGATAGATGGATAGATGTATGATGGATGGATGATGGATGGATGGATGGATGGATGGATGGATGGATGGATGATGGATGGATTGATAGTTGGATGGATGGATGGATAGATGATGGATGGATGGATGGATGGATAGATGATGGATGGATTGATAGTTGGATGGATGGATGGATGGATAGATTATGGATAGATAGATAGATGGATTGATGATGGATAGATGATGGATGGATGGATTGATAGAAGGATGGATGGATGGATAGATGGATTGATAGTTGGATAGTTGGATGGATGGATGGATAGATTATGGATAGATAGATAGATGGATTGATGATGAATAGATGATGGATGGATGGATTGATAGTTGGATAGTTGGATGGATGGATGGATAAATTATGGATAGATAGATAGATAGATAGATAGATGGATGGATGGATGGATGGATGGATGGATGGATTGATAGATAGATAGATATATAGATAGATGGATTGATGATGGATAGATAGATAGATAGATAGATAGATGGATTGATAGATGGATAGATGTATGATGGATAGATTATGGATGGATGGATGATGGATGGATGGATAATGGATGGATGGATGATGGATAGGATGGAAAGAATAGATAGATGATGGGTGGATGAATGATGGATGGATGGATGGATAGATAGATAGATAGATAGATAGATAGATAGATAGATAGATAGATAGATAGATAGATGTACGTATTCATGTGTATATATAAACGGCTGTCTAGAAACAAACATCACTGGTTCTTGTATCTCTATCTCGGTCTCTCTATATAAAATACATATAACATATAAAACTATATATCGATATAGTAACATATATTCATATTTGTAACAGCTGGCTAGTAATAATTAGTTTTGAGGTGGGTTCAGTGCTTACACGTCCTGATCATGTCTTCCTATATTGTTAGCAGTGCGCATGTTTCCTTTGATATAGTCAAGGCAAGGTTTATTTGAAGTCTCGGGTTTTATCCTAATTTGCGAAGTGTCTCTGAGCCGTATTTAACGGGTGTCCTGAGGTGTGGAGAGTGTTTCTCCGACCTCATGCTCCCTGGAGTCCTCTCCAGACTCCTCCACCCTTAGCTTCGATCTGTCCCCCGTGTGATGAGGTGAGTAGTGTGTGGGCAGAGGAAGTGTGTAGTGCTCGTGTTGGAGTGCAGCTTCAGTAGACCTGACCTTGATCCTCTTCTCTCTGTCTGCAGTTTCGTCTTCCTGCAGCTCTATCACTCTCCCTTCTTCGGCAACGAGTCCAACAAACCCCTCCTGCTGCCCAAAACTCAGGTCAGCTGACTCTCTCCTACAGCTTTTAGAATTGGATGAATCTCACGAAAATTTCATATTTCAGCGCAAATCAAAAGAGAGAAATAATATATTATTTATATATCATAGAAATTACAAAAAAGTAAAAAGTTGTATATCTATCTATCTGTCTATCTGTCTATCTATCTGTCTGTCTATCTGTCTGTCTGTCTGTCTGTCTGTCTGTCTGTCTGTCTTCGTTTGCTTCGTTGTTCGTTTTGTCGTTCGTTCTATTTGTTCATTCTGTCTGTCGTCCGGTCTGTCTGTCTTTCGTTCGTTCTCTCTCTCGTTCATTTTCTGTCTGCCGTTCGTTAATTTTTTGTCGTTTGTTCATTCATTCTGTCTGTCATTCATTTTGTCTGTCGTTCGTTCATTCATTCTGAGTTAATTTTGTCTGTCGTTCATTCGTTCTGCCTGTCATTTGTTCGTTCGTTCATTCTGTCTGTTGTCCGTTCTGTCTGTCTGTCATTCGTTCGTTCTGTCTGTCTCTCTGTAGTTTGTTTGTTCGTTCATTCTGTCTGTCGTTCGTTCGTTCTCTCTCTCGTTCATTTTCTGTCTGCCGTTCGTAAATTTTTTGTCGTTTATTCGTTCATTCTGTCTGTCGTCCGTTCTGTCTGCCTGTCATTCGTTCGTTCTGTCTGTCTCTCTGTAGTTAGTTTGTTCGTTCATTCTGTCTGTCGTTCGTTCGTTCGTTCGTTCTTTCTCTCGTTCATTTTCTGTCTGCCGTTCGTAAATTTTTTGTCGTTTGTTCATTCATTCTGTCTGTCATTCATTTTGTCTGTCGTTCGTTCATTCATTTTGTCTGTCGTTCATTCTGTCTGCCTGTCATTCGTTCGTTCATTCTGTCGTTCGTTCGTTCTTTCATTCTGTCTGTCGTTCGTTCTGTCTGTCATTTGTTCGTTCGTTCGTTCTGTCTGTCTCTCTGTAGTTCGTTCGTTCTTTCATTCTGTCTGTCTGTCGTTCGTTCATTCTGTTCTGTCGTTCGTTCTGTCTGTCTGAGTTGTTCATTCTGTCTGTCTCTCTGTAGTTAGTTTGTTCGTTCTGTCTGTCTGTCGTTCGTTCTGTCTGTCTCTCTGTAGTTCGTTTGTTCGTTCTGTCTGTCTGTCGTTCGTTCTGTCTGTCTCTGTAGTTCGTTTGTTCGTTCTGTCTGTCTGTCGTTCGTTCTGTCTGTCTCTCTGTAGTTCGTTTGTTCGTTCTGTCTGTCTGTCATTCGTTCTGTCTGTCTCTCTGTAGTTCGTTCGTTCTTTCATTCTGTCTGTCTGTCGTTCGTTCTGTCTGTCTGTCGTTCGTTCTGTCTGTCTGTCGTTCGTTCTCTGTCTCTCTGTAGTTCGTTCGTTCTTTCATTCTGTCTGTCTGTCGTTCGTTCGTTCTGTCGTTCGTTCTGTCTGTCTGTCGGAGTCGTTCATTCTGTCTGTCTCTCTGTAGTTCGTTTGTTCGTTCTGTCTGTCTGTCGTTCGTTCTGTCTGTCTCTCTGTAGTTTGTTTGTTCGTTCTGTCTGTCTGTCGTTCGTTCTGTCTTTCGTTCGCTCTGTTTTTCTGTCGTTCGTTCTGTCTGTGTCGTTCATTCTGTCGGTCTAAATTTTTCTTGAGTTTTTAAAGGGAAAATAAAATTATGAAAATAATCAAAATAAACCATTTTCCATAAAAATAATACTTCTTCTAAATCTATTTTCTATGTGGTGAAATATGAGCCATTTCTTTGTGAGATCGACCCAAACACTTTTCATTGGCCTCTGTTTCATTGCCTTGATTGCTGCAGAGCTTCTTATTAATCTAGTGTGGTCTGGCGTTCACAGCTGATAGATCGTGCCGTGAAAGTGTTGGATCAGATGCCTCCGTACGACACGCACAAGATCGGTGTGGTGTTCGTGGGAGCCGGCCAGGTACACTCATCTTTCTCTTTCCAATTTGCTGTTTGAGATTGTTTTTTAGGAAGTCTTTATGATTTATGGTCGTTTATTATCAGGCAAATAACGAGGTGTCAATACTGTCCAACGAGTACGGGTCCAACCGGTACGCCCAGTTCCTCACGGGCCTGGGGAAACTGATCCACCTGAAGGACTGCGACCCGGACCAGATCTTCCTGGGGGGACTGGATCAGTACGGGGACGACGGCGAGTTCACCTACTGCTGGCATGATGACATTATGCAAGGTGAGAGTGCAGCACATCATCACGTTATTTATTATTATTACCAGTCGTAGTAGTAAGAAATAAAAAATAAAGAATTATTATCATTACTCATAATAGTAATTATATATTTTTTGTAAATAACTATTATATTGCTATATATTATATTGTATAATAAAATTATTTACTCAATAAAATAATTATAAGAAGATGTTTTATTAATTCTAATTATCAATTATTTAATGTTATTCTTATTACTAAATATAATAGTAGTAGTAGTTATTATAATTAATAATAATTATTACTGGTATTACTAGCTGTTAAGTTATTACTATTAAGTTATTACTAGCTGTTAATGAACAATAGTCATTATATTATAATAATAATTTACTACTAATAATAATTTTCTTAATAATAATACATTTACATTAATATAATTATTTTATTCATTCTAATTAATAATAATTTATTTTTCTTTCTCACTATTACTACTTGCTGTTATTAAGATATAATATTAATAATAATTATAGTCATTATACAATAATAATAATAATAATAAAAATTAATCATAATAATTTATACGGCCTCTAATAATAATAATAATAATAATAATAATAATAATACTTATTATATAATAACTATTTATAATATATATCAATTATAATTACTATTATTATTATTATTATTAGAAAGACCTTAGAAATGAAGTATAGTAAACCTTTCAAGATCTTAAGGATGGGGAATATATTTTTAGTCGGTATTTCTTCACTCACTTTTGAATTTTGGTAATAATAATAAAAATGAGTAGTAGTGTTGTTATTATTTATTCTAATAATTATTATTTTAATAAATATTATTTCTTACTAGTTCTACAATTACTGTAATCATTATCTACTATCAATAACTAATTATTATAATTATTATTATTAGAGAGGTCCTTGGAAAACTCCAACAGTCAGAGAACGATCTCAAGTATGATGAATAGACTTGAGCTCCACTTGAGTGTGTGTGCGTGTGATCCATTACTGTGTGTTGAGCTGATTATCTGAGGCGTCTGAGGACACTTCAGTGTTCATAAAGAGAGTCTGACTAATGCAGTCGCTTCCTTCCCTTCAGCCATTTTCCACATAGCCACTCTGATGCCGAACCGAGAGAGCGACAAGGGCTGCTGCAACAAGAAACGCCACATCGGCAACGACTTCGTGGTGGTGGTTTACAACGACTCGGGGGAGGAGTACAAACTGGGCACCATCAAGGTGTGTGAGAGAGTCCCCTTATGCCCGGTTCAGAGTGAGTGAGGGAGTGAGGGAGTGAGTGAGTGAGAGAGTGAGCGAGCGCGCGAGTGAGTGAGTGAGCGCGCGAGTGAGTGAGTGAGTGGGCGAGCGCGCGAGTGAGTGAGTGGGCGAGCGCGCGAGTGAGTGAGTGGGCGAGCGCGCGAGTGAGTGAGTGGGCGAGCGCGCGAGTGAGTGAGTGAGTGAGCGCGCGAGTGAGTGAGTGAGTGAGTGAGTGGGTGAGAGAGTGAGCGAGCGCGCGAGTGAGTGAGTGAGCGCGCGAGTGAGTGGGTGAGAGAGTGAGCGAGCGCGCGAGTGAGTGAGTGAGCGCGCGAGTGAGTGGGTGAGAGAGTGAGCGAGCGCGCGAGTGAGTGGGTGAGAGAGTGAGCGAGCGCGCGAGTGAGTGAGTGAGCGCGCGAGTGAGTGAGTGAGTGGGTGAGAGAGTGAGCGAGCGCGCGAGTGAGTGGGTGAGAGTGAGCGAGCGCGCGAGTGAGTGAGTGAGCGCGCGAGTGAGTGGGTGAGAGAGTGAGCGAGCGCGCGAGTGAGTGGGTGAGAGAGTGAGCGAGCGCGCGAGTGAGTGAGTGAGCGCGCGAGTGAGTGAGTGAGTGGGTGAGAGAGTGAGCGAGCGCGCGAGTGAGTGGGTGAGAGTGAGCGAGCGCGCGAGTGAGTGAGTGAGCGCGCGAGTGAGTGGGTGAGAGAGTGAGCGAGCGCGCGAGTGAGTGAGTGAGCGCGCGAGTGAGTGAGTGAGTGGGTGAGAGAGTGAGCGAGCGCGCGAGTGAGTGAGTGAGAGAGTGAGCGAGCGCGCGAGTGAGTGAGTGAGTGGGTGAGCGCGCGAGTGAGTGAGTGGGTGAGAGAGTGAGTGAGTGGGTGAGAGAGTGAGTGAGTGGGTGAGAGAGTGAGTGAGCGCGCGAGTGAGTGAGTGAGAGAGTGAGCGAGCGCGCGAGTGAGTGAGTGAGTGAGTGAGCGCGCGAGTGAGTGAGTGAGTGGGTGAGAGAGTGAGTGAGTGGGTGAGAGAGTGAGTGAGCGCGCGAGTGAGTGGGTGAGAGAGTGAGCGAGCGCGCGAGTGAGTGAGTGAGCGCGCGAGTGAGTGGGTGAGAGAGTGAGCGAGCGCGCGAGTGAGTGAGTGAGCGCGCGAGTGAGTGAGTGAGTGGGTGAGAGAGTGAGCGAGCGCGCGAGTGAGTGAGTGAGTGAGCGCGCGAGTGAGTGAGTGAGTGGGTGAGAGAGTGAGCGAGCGCGCGAGTGAGTGGGTGCTCACTCGCTGGTCGGGAAGCAACATGTAGTCTGACATGTTTATTGCCCACAACACAATATTTTAGGAGTCAAAATCGTGTAATCTGACACAGTGACTATCGTAACAGAAAACAATCGTTTAATCTGAAACCAGGCATTACAATTCATTCCTGTCTTTGCCACATTCTTTCTACCTGAACCGTTTTTACAATATGACATTGTGTGTGTTGGTGTTGACAGGGCCAGTTCAACTTTGTGGAGGTGCTTATAAAGCCACTGGACTACGAGAGTAACCTGGTCACGCTGCAGTGTCGGAAAGGTTGAAACAACCCGCTTTCATTCAGATATGTGTGTGTTATAGTGAAGCAGAAGCCTGACCCCTGTCTCCTCGTTCTCTCTCAGATCTGGAGGGTTTGGTGGACACCAGTGTGGCGAAGATCGTTTCTGACCGCAACCTTCCTCTGCTCGTGAGACAGATGGCTCTGCACGCCAATGTGAGACTTCCTTCAATGCTTTTCCTCTTTCGTCTCTTTTCCTTGTGTTTCACGAGTCTTTTACATTTCCTAAAGAGTGGCACTTGCCTGTGTGTTTGTGCTCAACTGATTTCTGTTCTATGTAATCATAGATGGATGTTTTCGATCTGCGCCTTTGTTTTTTTCACCTCAACAAAGCCCTTTTTGTCAGATCATTTATGCAATTCTTTCTCTTAGTATTGAGAAAATGGTTCACAATGCTCAAGCAAAAACCTCCTCTATCATGTTTCTTTCACTCGAGTATGTTTTTGGCTAGATACTTAGACTTCACTCAGTATCCAGACTTTCACTTCGTTATATTTTTCCAGTACATTTTTTTACACCCCTGGTGGTTGCTATGGAGTTACTATGCAAAAACCAAATCACAAAGGTATTTAATAGGGCTGGGTATTGTCACAAAATTCAGTTTGTTTTTGATATTTATTTATTTGGATATTAGATACAGACAATACATTTTATTATACAAATTTTCTAATATTTTCAAAATTTTCAACTAATGCTGTTAAACAGGGAATCAGTTGGTACAGTACTACATTATTATTATAAAAAACTTTCTTGTGAGCAAAAAGTGTTTGTATCAGTTAATCAGTTACAAATCAGTTCATATTAAGCGTCATTATAATAGCAAAGTTATAATACTAACTTTATAATTACGTAATTATTTTTCTACTCCAATTCGTTTAAAAAATATATATAAACATGGTGGCTGACATGCAGGAGAAACTCGAAAAATTAGAATATGGTGCAAAGGTTAATTTATTTCAGTAATTCAACTTAAAGGGTGAAACTAATATATTATATAGACTCATTACATGCAAAGTGAGATATTTCAAGCCTTTATTTGTTATAATTTTGATAATTATGGCTTACAGCTTATGAAAACCCCAAATTCAAAATTAGAATATTGTGAAAAGATATTATATTAGTTCCACCTTTTAAGTTGAATTACTGAAATAAATAAACTTTTGCACGGTATTGTAATTTTTCGAGTTTCACCTGTAAAAACTTGACGCATTTATTCGAACAAACATTAAATACTGAAGAATAGTATAAAAATTATTGGGATTTGAAGGGATAGTACACCCAAAAATGTGTCATCATTTACCCTCAGAGTTTCTGTCATCATTTGAACACAAAAGAAGATTTTAAATAATGTTGGTAACCAGAAAGTTGACATTAGCCATTGACTTCCATAGTATTTTTTCCCTTCTATGGAAGTCAATGGCTATCTACAACTGTCTGGACAAAATTTTGGGTAAACTATCCCTTTATGAATTGATTAAAATTGAGAAATCAATATTTTTACCCAGTATTTAATGCATTTAGCTGTTTGTTTGTTTTTCAGGTGCTAATGGTCATAATTTCAGGGTATAATTTATGAGTGTAGCTCAAATGCGAGTGCAGTAATGATGTTTTCCTTAATGAAAACCACTAATAAAGCCCGCATCCGTAAGATGGAAACCCGTTTGCCGCACACAGCTTTTTCTTCTTCTCTTGGATAGTTGAGCTCACAACTCTTCCCACCTGCTGTGATAAGTGGAGACGGTGTAATAAGGCTGTTCATTGTGACTCACACACCAACGCTTTCCCCCCGAGACCCTACAAATCACCGCAGGAAGTCTCAGCCCACTGCCTCTGCCTCCAATTAGCACAACACGGCCGGCAGGACAGGCGAGAGTAAATGCAAAACCGGGGTTCACTCGGGACAAGGACTCTTTTGGGGGTGGATTAATAAGTTCCCGTTGCCATGGTTACCATTGAACTTTAGAAGCCTTTAGTAGACAGAAGTTTGGGGAAATGATATTGAGATGTGTTTCTACTGTGGCAGTGCAGAGTATATCACAATCCGAAAGGTATTCAATCAGTCTTAGATACGAACGTAATTACAGTTTCGAGAATAAACAATTACATTACACCCTTTTAATGTGTCTTTTATCTGCTCCTTCCTCTTGGAAAGATGGCGTCGCTGGTGCACCAGTCCAGGGCGAACCCATCGGACGCGTATGCTTCAAAATGGCTGGCAAGACTGAGACACATCAAGAGGATCAGGACCCGGGTGAGACTGCTCACTATAATCTGTAATTGCATATATAATACATGTATCGCATAAATAATGCATTGTGGGATTGCTTTCTCTTGGCTTTTCTCCATCAATAGGCTCAGGAGGAAATCCAGTCCCGTCCCACTCATGGGATCTCTCTGACCCAAAGCCACGGCCCCATGCAGAATAAAGCCGCCCACCAGCCCCCCGGCTCTGCTTCCAACCCGGACGCCGGCCAGAGGAAGAGGCTCATGTCGACCGTCGACGATTTCACAGACTTTGTTTAGTGAGAGACCCATGATGCGTTTTTAACCGAGTCAGTCCGGACGAATGAACCCTTTCCTGGCGGCGGAGGACGGGGAGTTCACGAGATCACCTTTACAGAAACCAGGAAGAGATCCGTTCAGCCGGTCTCTCAGCGCTGCGACTGACTGACTGACTGAATGAATGACTGACTGACTGACTGACTGACTGTATGTATGAGTTTCACGAACGCTGCTCTGTCTGCTGAAAGATGGATGTAAAGACACGCACTGGCATTATCGCACGCCATTTTTAGCAGTATCGCAACATTGCGCACGCAACGCACACGGTTAACACGCTTTCCGGAAGCCTCTTCCCATCATCATCATCATCCACACGTTTGTGTCTCGTGCTCTCACTCAATCTCTTGTTTTTCTCTGAACATATGAAATGTCTATGATGACCGTCCACACAGCAGTGCCAACATCACAACCTGCATGAACTACACCGCGAGCTTTACCAAGTCCACTGTGCCGCTTCATAGAAAACATGGACGCACTTTACAATAACGTTCTATAGTTATCATATTAGATGTTATGAACTATTCTTAAAGCATTTAATGCTCATTTGCACATGCACAGTTATTCACGTGATTTCATAATGCAACCTTGAATGGGTTTTCACGCTAACTAATGTGTAGAACATTATTGTAAAGTGTTCCTGAAGACATGAAGATGTGAATCCAGTGTGCTTAAAGATTACTGTGACCTAATTGCCGTTTGCTTGTTTTCTGTCCTTTTCTTTGTGTGTGTGATGGTTATTTTTAATCTGAGTTTCTGATAGAGCAACAGATTCGCAGAACAACACTAAACCACATCAGACATGTGTGCATGTGCGCTTCGCTACCAAATAAAACATTGAAATGTGCAAAAATACTTGTGCTGTTCTGAGTCTACTTTCACTCGTGTTTGAAACTGTCGCTTTAGTCTGTATAGATACCAGTGTAGGAAATGAACGTTTTATGGGAAGTATTGGTGAGTTTCAATTCATAACACCTTTCTAAAACTCAAGGCTGCGTTACAATCGAGCGAATACGTCAAGGAAACAAATATGAATACATACGCAACTTTTTTATTTTAATTTTATTAAAGCTACACTGTAGGAATTACTCCCATCTAGCGGTGAAATTGTATATGACTACCAACTGAATATTACTTTCTAGCCCCTCCCATCCCGAGGGCGTTTTAACTCCTATGTGGCCGTATTATTTCAAATCTGCCGGCAGTCGCGAGTAATCTCCCCGTCGCATTCGTCACGGCGCCACTGAGTGTAAAAACGCGAAAGGTGAAGCTTGAATGTCCATGTATGTCCCTCTTTGGCTAATGTATTTTCAAGATGGAGGCGCAACATGGCTGCCGCCACTCGAGCGACTCACTCGTATGTATTATAAATGGCAGATTCTACGCTTACGAGAATACTTGATTAGTTGGTGGAAGTAATTATACATTAATGAGCACATATCATTTTGAAAGAAAGTGTTTTTAGCTAAAAATCAACTTAAAAAATTACACAGTGTAGCTTTAACAAAATTAAAAGTCAATGCATCATCAATTCTTTTAAAACGTGTCTTAGTTTCACCCTGATTCATTATGGTATGCCTGTAAGTGTTAATATTTTAGTCCTGGTGGGATGGTTTCTGCAGGAAATTGCGTATATACGTCACTCACCCGTACGACGTGTCTCGTCATATCCGTAAATAGAAAAGTTGCTCGAACTACATTGATGTGTGTTTCGGAGCGAGAAAGGTTGACATGGAGCTGCTAAATCTCCATCCTCTGGAGAATCTCCTGTTTACACACACTGAACACAGGAGAGTCTGCGGGCAAACAGAGGAACTGACAGTTCGTAATACAACAAGAATCAACATTAGCTTGGCTGTTCAGATAGGGCAAGAACTGAGGGATTTGACATGTAAAAGCAACAGTGTTTTTATTACTCAACAGGTGAAAGGTAAACAGATACAGATAAATTGCCATATGTAGCTCTCTAACAGAATTCATTGTAAAGTATTATTTATTGTGAAGGCTTATTTCATTATGGTTATTGTAGCACTGTGCTGTCATTTATTCTTGAGGAAGTATGTGCCTATTAATGGGCAAAGTTATAGTAACATCTTCAGCTAGTCCACTTGAGATCCTTTCAAACTAAATCTAAAATATTTTATGAGCTGAAGGATAATCATATTCATCTGCACAGCCAAAGCACAACCAAAACCATGTTCTTCCACAAAATGCATGCAGTTTTTTTTGCTAGAGGTCCAAATGTTACATAGTACACCTTTAACTTTTCCCCTAAACCAGGGGTATCCAATCCTACTCCTTGAGGGCCACTGTTTCGCTCCAACCCCAATTAAACACACCTGAAGACTTGATATGTGTACTATGAACTTCCAGGCAGGTGTGTTGAGGCAAGCTGGAGCGTGTGTGGACACCCCTGCCCTAAACAAAAGCATTGAAGGTACCATTGAGTGGAGATTTAAGCTGGGATTTGAAAGATGGTGGTTTCCCAGAGATCTCAAAGTGCAATGTAATGTTTATGTTGTGGCACAAGTGAATAAAAAGCCTTTAAAGTTAAATCAATATCTTGAATTGAAGCCCCACATGAACCAGAGACTCTCAGCTGTCAGACTCTTTATTTGACTTTGTCAAGTGCAAAAGCATGTAAAGCGAAGTGCTACGAAGTTACAAGTACAACAGCACAATACAACACAAAACGGCAAACCTGCAATCGACACATTACCTTCAGCATTTAATACAAAAAAATGTAGGACTTTACATTATTGCATGCAAGTTGGTTTGGGCACATGTGACTGGCTTGAAGTTGTTCTGACGCACACCTAAAAGTATGAAACATCTCAGCAGCTGTACTGTCCTGCAAAGAACTACTAAAAAGCCATTATATTTCAAAATGACCGCTTGTGCTGTGTGTAGTTCTATTAAAACACTTTTTTTTTTTTTTAAAGCAAGGCTTTCATACTTTTGGTGTATTTTTTTTTCCTTTGGTCAACGCCAAGGTGAATGAAATATGCAGCAAAGCATTTGTGTGAAATGAGTGTACATCCCGACGTCCATTTTGTGTAATGGAAACAAAACAGAATTTCCTCTCAGTGCGGTTACGGCAAATGAGATTTAAAAAATGCAATCAAACTCTAATACAATATTTACATCAGGGCACACCAATATGTACAGATAAACATGACCTTTCAAAACTTCATCTGGAATGGCCTGAATAAGGACGTTACTGTAGTGGACATGACCTTTGACAGAATCAAAACTCCCTGTTTGAATGCTCAAGCATCACTTCATCATCCAATTACTCTCAACTACTCTAATTTCATCATATGAGACCTTAATACATGTATTTATTGAAGCCAATACAAACAAACAAACAAACAAAATCCTGGTTTGAGTTTTTACAAAGAGGGTCCCTGAGCGTCATCACGGTAAACAACATTATTTTAGTACTTCACAAGAGACACAAAATCAACACATTATAAAAACCAATACATGAAAAATATTAATGGTAATTATCATCCTGATGCAGCTTGTGTATAATACTCAAAGAGAATAGTTCTGGAAAGCTGTATGTGAAGAAACATTACTAGTTAAGTATGGCAAAGCACTAAAGCTTGACATTGAAATAAAGTGCTAAGTACAAAAGAAACTTTAAGTTAATCTCTTCTTACTTGAGTAGCAAGCTTTGGCAAAATGATACGGAGAGTAATGCTGTCGTAACTATCTCTTATGTTTGTACCAAGCTTATTTGAGTATTTCAGCAAAACATTTTCCATAACACATTCAAACTAAATCACACGGATACCGCCACAATCATTCATTTTATAACATCAATACAAAGTGCTTTTTAAATTAGATTCAAAACATCATAGAAGGCAGCAACAAACACTTCCATATATAATAAGCTGATTTTTTCATGAATTAACAAACTACTTACAATAATAATTATTCATGGAACATAATTTCTACCTGCTGGAACAACAAATCCCCATACAGAGAATTCTGGGAGTTGTGCTTGAATGAGGGACATACCTTTGTAACATTTCCCTTCATCTACCTTTTCATGTCCTTCTATTAACGTATCCCACATTTTTTGTTTCCCTTTGAATTTACAATTTCGGACACCCTTTCCTCTCAGTTTTCCTTCTATTCTAATCTTCTCTTACTCGTCCTCGGGTCCATTTCACTCTGAAAACCCTATGAATGGAGATGACATGCAATTACTGTATGTCGGAAGAAATATATGTGAAATCCTGAGGATTACTAGTTGTTTAGCACCCTGATGGCCTCTTCAGAAGTATGTTAGTGTGAGTGTGTAAGTGTAGGTGGGAAAATCATACAAGTCTATATATTTTCTGATATGTGTTTGCGTCTATTTTCCTATATTAAAAAGCATGAATTATGCATAAGTACCTCGAAAGCTCTATATTTATGGAATGGTATCAAATATGTACCTGCAAATCTAAGTGTCTTGTGTCTGTTTGTGTGCGAGTCTGTCAGTGTGAGCCTTTCTGAATAAGTTGTGCCTATTCTGCATCGATGGGCAATACATACACCCATGACCTTAACATAGCTTCCTTCATCAACAACAACAACACAAAAAAAGAACACTATTCATTAAACATAACTAATAACATTGTATGACAAGTACCATCAAGCTTTAGCCATCCTGCATCAACAGGCGTGCTGTTGTAGTCCTTCATCGTCTCTTTCAAGAGTTTGTTATGTTTCTGCGACAGCACAAGGTGTGCTCTTGTCGGTTTCAACTCAGTTGACCACCAGGGTCAAGAGGTTGGACTTGAGGTCACTGCGAGAGGGGAAGGAAAAGGGCAACTTGCATCGAATAAACTTCTTGAGGATTGTAGAAACCACGGTGACCTGCACCTAGTTTCCATCTTGTGACTTCTAGTAAGGTGTCACCAACTGAAAGACTTGTGGGTTGGAACTTAAGGTCTGTTATTTGGTTTTGTTTGAGAAACGTCTTGCATTTGCTCTTCTTGAGGGCCTGGTTACAAAACCTGCTGTCACCAGGTCCTCATTTCCTCATGAAAGGCCGTAACCCTTGAGCTTCAACATTCCTTGAGTCCCTTAGCTTTATGACTCAATTCCTAAAATCTGCCTTAACTTGCATACTGATTGTTGGAACCTTGGGATGTCAAGGTTTGGGGTGTCCTGAGATTGGTCTGTCTGTGTTGGGGTGCACCTTGTTTTTAAGAGGGGGAGGTTTGTGCTTGCGTTTGCGGGTGGGATTCGTAGTAGTGTGTGCAGGGTGCCGGAATACACTGGAGGGAAGATTCTCGCTGTTGCTGGGAGGAACCCACTCATGGGAGCGAGGGATCGGTACTGGGGTAGTTATGGCAGAAACCGGAGCAGTTGAGGGAGTAGACGTTGGAGTGGGAACGGGGGTAGGGGCAGGGGCAGGGGCAGGGGCAGGTTTGTTGGCACAGCCAACAACCTCAGAGTCTCTTTGGAAGTTTGGGTCAACCTTGGAGGTTCCTTTTACTTTATGAGAAGCCTTGTCAGTTTTTTGGACTCTGGGTGGACAACTGTCCTCCTCAGGAGGACTTGCTTTGAGGTGGACCTTGCAAGGGTCTTTCTCGGTCTTGCTGACATCTACCACCACGGTACTGAGAATTTCTTGAGTCTTTTGGAGACTATCGGTCCTGTGGGGACTGGAGTCTACCTTATTGAGGCTTGTGGGAAGGCCACTGGTGGTTTGTGAGAACTTGTCTGATTTCCTTGATCTTTTGTCTCTCTTTTGAAGATTTCTCTCGGACACAGGTGCACTTATTTCAGTTATCGAGGGACTTTTGCAACTCTCTGCCACTTGTGTGTTCCTGTCTGCCCCCTTGTGTCTATGTCTCTTCTGTCCTGCAGACTCCAGACTTCTGTGGCAGCGTGTCCCTCTGCCCCGTCCTCTACTCTTCCTCAGCAGCCTCTCTAGACGGCACTCTGTTCGATACAATTCCTCTGTGGCATGGGTGACCCGGTCCAGCTGAAGAAGCAAAGCATCGAAAGCTGGGAGGATTCTGCGGAGCGTTGCCTCCATCTCGGCTCTCTCTTTCCAGCCTTGGCCTCCAACTATCACCCCAAGGCCTAAGGTAAGGCCTAGTCCCAGACCTGGGGCTTCAGCCAGACTGCAAGGGCTGCTGGAAGTGGGTCGCCAGGAGGCCTCAGATCCTCCATCAACACTGTCGGGAGTTGGGGGAGCCTCTGGAGTGTCCAGAGGAGGAAGACACAAGGACTTGCAGTCACTTGTTGAAGAGGAACGTGAAGGCGGGAGCTCCATACCTTCAAATCGCACCTTGTGCCGGAACTATCAGAGAAGAAAGGGATAAAGAGTCAAGATAAGTGTGTGGTGGTAATTTAAAAGGTCAAGGTCTGGGGTGAAGGATCAATCTGGAAGACTGGTGACATACTAGAAAGTCAGTAAAAAGAGTTAGTCATTATCCAAAGCAACTTACTGTATACTTTTTTTTTTTAGGGACAATCTGTTGGGAGAAACCTGGGTAAAAGGTTCCCTCAAGAGCACAAAGGTAACAGCTCATGGTTCGTTCCTTGGAGGGCTTGACCAGCAACCATTTATGAGCTTTAGCCACTATGCCACACCCATAGTTAACAAGGTCTTTAATACTGCTTTATCAAGACAATGTGCTTCAGGGGGAATCTCTCTGCTCTGCAAATTGCTTTGTCTTAAAAGCATCTACTAATGTACTACAAATCTACTGAAGGGATCAAGGGACTATGGGCTAAATGAGCTATTCAGCAAATAAACAAGTGGCTCAGGTAGAATCATCAATTTGTGATCCTATAAACCTACATAGAGTTCATAATCACATCAGATACTTGCAAGACCTAATTCCAGACATGCTACATTGGTAAAAACTTACATCAAACAAAATCTTGGGTATTATGCAAGTACACGCACCTCTTTAGCACGGCTGAGCCCCATCCACATTTTGAGGCGTCGCAAGAACAACTCCACCATCTCATAGTCCTGTAGGTCAACGGCTGGACGGTACAGTTCCGCCCTTGCCCGACGATAGTTCCTTAGCAATGCCGAGACCAAAAGCCACAGCAAAACAAGTCTGAGTAGAGTAAAGCTAATGTGGAAGATGAAACAGG
Source organism: Phoxinus phoxinus (assembly GCF_949152265.1). Classification (NCBI taxonomy): domain Eukaryota; kingdom Metazoa; phylum Chordata; class Actinopteri; order Cypriniformes; family Leuciscidae; genus Phoxinus; species Phoxinus phoxinus. The sequence continues at coordinate 38,768,934 of NC_136881.1, forward strand.
AAGCAGAACATGGGGAGGAGCCACTGTCTGGTCGCCATGACAACAGTCCACGCCCACTAGAGCCAAGTAACTTCAAGAAAGTAGAGCTAACAGTTCCGTAGCCCTCCATGACAGAGTGGAAAATCTAGAAGGGAAAAAAAGAAAGTGCTCGGTTTAAAATTTTGCTCAGCTTTTGGCAAACACTCTTCTGGACTAAATCCAGAAAATAACTATTAGATTTATTGATCAGCTTTTAACAGATATAAGATGTACAATAATGGTTCATAAAAGTATTCTAGGTGATTGAGGGAGATAATTTAACAGCCTCTTACATCTGCTTCAACATTGTGCCAACATTTGTTGCACTTACTGTATGTAAACAGCCAAGAATTTCTTGGAATTTGGATTTAATAATTCAGGAAGAAGGAAATAATGGCGTGTTCGGATTCATGCACAAACACATTTGCAAATGTATGCACAGACATATACAACTCAACCCCCAATTCTTAAATGGTTGTCAGTGTGTTGCTAAACAGTTGCTTGGTCACTAGTATGTGGTTGCTAAGGCATTCTAAAGTGATGGTTGCTTACTGGCCCAAAAGAGCCAACCCCCAAATCTCTATGATGGTCTCTATTAATTGCCTCTCCCTTAAAGTACATGGAATTTTTCACCTGCTAAAAAAATTAAAAGTACAACTCTCCTCAAGCCGCATGATTTGAGCACAAATAGTGTGGAACAAGTTATGCCCTTATGTTTAATACATAAGGTTTGTGTGTTTGATCAAATCTCTAGCCCCCTGTATGAGTAATAGCAATAGTGACGTTTGACTTAAACAACTAATAACAATACCCAGTCTTTGCAGCCAGTTTTACAGAAGGTCAAGGTCACTTCAGCATACCAAGTTTTACCTCCCTCGGTAGGAAATTTGTAATGTGTAATTCAGCCAGCATCAAGGTCCTCACACACTCAATTATTTACACAGTTAAAAGACATGAACCTTTAGTTCAGATAAATCATAGAGTGCTTTTATAAACTCGTGAGTTTATGAATCTAATAAATGTATTTAGTTATACTCGATTCCTCTGCATTAGTAGGACATTTGGTTATGCATGCAGGTGATCAGGCTAATCATGACTCAATGCGTTTTTTAAAATATTGAAATAAAAATTCACTGGCTCATCTGTGAGCAGGACAGCAAGTCTTTGTGGTGTATCGAGAGGTATGGTTTTCAGGGTAATGTCGGCATACCTCCATGAAGGACGAACCACATCCGAAACACAACAGGAGTTACTGCTATTGACGCAAGGGGAAGCTGTCTGAAATGGATGACCAGGTACTAACCCGGATTGTATACAAAAAACATAAAAGCACAGCTGCCCAAATAAATGCGCACCTCGACTCTCTCGTTTCCACCAAAACTGCTTGTTGGGAGTCAATATTCATAGTCGGGCTGCTATAGCCAAACCTTTGGTCACTCGTGCCAAAGCCAAATGTTTCATTGGTGCCAACAGTCAAATCTTGGGCCGTGGACAATGTGAAGTCCAACTGTTCTCTGATGAGTCTACCATCCCTGTCCTTCCCATATCTGTGGGAGTTTCAGTGTGGAGAAGAACCAAAGAAGCTCATCACCCAGACTATTGCTGCCCAGAGTGAAGAACGGGGTGAAGCATCACTGATGGTTTGGGCAGCGATATCATAGCATTCCCTACTGTGCCTAATGGGCACATCTCTGCCAAATACCACCGAACCACTCTGGAGGACCATGCAGATAATGGTTCAAAAATCGTACCCTGAAGGGGGTGCCGTGTATCAGCATGATAATACACACAGCGAGACTTGTGCTTGATAAACTTGAAAGTGAATGGCCTGCAGAGTCTGAATATATTTGAGCCGTTTTGGAGGAGCGAGTCGGAAAACTTTTCTTTGTCCAGCATCACATAGTGACCTGGCCACTGTTCTGGAAGAGGAACGGCTCAAATCCCTCTGGCATCTGACTTGTATCGGTCATTTCCAATATGAAGTGACGCTGTATGGGCCGCAAAAGAAGGCCCTACACTATACTAATAAATAATTGTGGTCTAAAACCAGGTTTCAGTTTTATTGTCCAACCTTTGTGGTTTAAATCACATTGCAGATGGTGTGCAGCAGTGTGTGTGTGTCCTAACCAGGTGTCCAGTGTGTGAGTACGCCAACAGGAACACGAGAAGAGTGATGGCAACCGTCAGCATCTCCCAGAAAGATCTCCTCAGCGTCCTCCCGAAAACCCCCCACTCTCTCATGAAGCGCAGCTGGTGCGACGCCTAAACAGAGACAAATGAGGTGGGTGATAAATGATGCCTCACAGTAAAATGTATTTTCATACCATTAATTATTGCAGAATTAAATATTTAATGTTGTCTGGCCTGAGAAGAGCATGAGGATGGAATTTATAACTTTGCGTCTGCATAAAGTTGACCCAAACTAACTTACAGCACATTTATTAGCAAGGCAATCTCACTGGAATAGCCTGGAGTTAAGGGCCTTGCTCAAGGGCACAATGGTTCATTCTTCTAGTTATCAAGTCTGAACTTTCCAGCTACACTAAGTCACTTTTTTTGGTCAGCGAACGTCCATAGAGCACTAACAGAAACTCAAGCATGCTTGCTTGACGCACAAGAATAAGGTTCATTTTCACATCACGTTTGAGCTTCCGCAAGAACCAATCAGGTCTGTTCTCGTGAGTATGGTTTTGTGGAGAACCAATGAGGTTTGTTCTCAAGCAAGTACGGTTTACAGCAGTTTCCCTTTACCACATTTGAGGGCTCTATGTACTGTATGTTCATTGATCAATGTTTATATGTGAATAAAAGCCTAAATGTGACCCTGGACCACAAAACCAGTCACATGGAGCAAATTTATGAAATTGAGATTTATACATCATATAAAAGCTGAATAAATAAGCTTTCAATTGATGTATGGTTTGTTAGGATATGACAATAATTGGCCGAGATACAACAATTTTAAAATCTGAGGCTGCAAAAAAAATAGAAACATTGAGAAAATCTCCTTTAAAGTTGTGCATTTATGTTCACGATTGTGCAGCATTCACTCACAACAATACATGTTTTATATATTTACGGTAGGAAATTTACAAAATATCTTCATGTAACATGATCTTTACTTAATATCCTCATGATTTTTGGCATAAAAGAAAAATCTATAATTTTGACCCATACAATGTGTTGTTGGCTATTGCCACTCATATACCCGTGCGACATGTGACTGGTTTTGTGATCCAGGGTCACATATTAGTATCTATTAATCACTTAAATCGATCGTGTCTCTTCAGAAGACTTGGATTAAACTGCTCGATTCATATGTATTTCATTTACAATCTTATTATGAACGTTTCTAAGCATCAGCGTTTTGAAGCAATGGACTTTCAATGGACAGAAATCTCTCAGATTTCATTAAAACTATCACGAACAAATGGGATTGTAATTACGAGGGTGATTAAATGATGACAGAATTTGGGTGGACTATCCCTTTAAGGACTGGCGTTCTGTAGCTCAAACTGTAAGCGTTTTGCTAACAACACCAAAGTCACGTGTTTGATTCCCATTCGCTCACCTTGAGCACCAGCAGAAAGAGCAAAGCCGCGCTCAGTTGGGTCAAAACCTGGTTCTGCTGGGCCAGAGGGAAGAAGTCTGTGAATGTGTCCTGTTGTTGTAGAAACGAGCCCCACTGGCGGGCGGACAGAACGGAGCGACTCAGGTGTAGAGAGATGACACAGATCGCCAATAGCAGACTGCAAACACTCGCTATATTCCACAAGCGCAGGAAGTAGCCAAGCCCCTGTTTCCGGACGATCACGCTCTCACGGACAGCGAAATAGATCACGAAGACCAGCAGGAGGAGCTGTGGTGGAAGGAGAGAGCGTAATTAAAGCTGCACTGTGTAATATTTAGGAGGATCTGTAGACAGAACTGCAATATAATATACATATGTTTTCAGTCAGTGGTGTATAAAGACCTTACATAATGAACCGTTATGTCAGCGAATAAAACACTGACACTGATGAACAAGTAACAATAATGTTCGCAATAACATATATTTTTACTGAATAATTAAGTAAACCTAATTCCTTAATTTATCTTAGTTAAGAAACCTCATTGCTTAACTGGCTAACTGGGCTTAACGGTGTTTCTATCGGCCACCATAACTTCTGTTGCTTGCAATTCGCACCAAAAAATAAATAAATAAATAAATCACACTCTCCAACTTTAACCTCTGCCTTCGTTAGGACGGCACAATAGAATTGATGTCAATAATGGGATCAGTTGTGTGATTGGCTGACGGTTACCGTGAGGAACAGCGGCAGGTCCATGCCGTGACTGAGCATGTGGAGGCTGCAGGTCTTGAGGTCCAGACTCAACTGAGCGCGCTCAGACACGGGGAACTCCAGCAGGAAGGAGAAGACGGCCAGCAGATCGGTGTTGATGTTATAGAGCGGAAACTCCAGGAACAGAGCCCTCGTCCTGAACACAAACACACACAACCTCAGAGGAAGGGCTGTGGGATTCTTTCTTCACTTTAAAAACTGTATCATTTGTGCCATGCAATAGTCATTTGCAAAATCAATGAATAAAACAATTACGATAATTATGGAAATACTAGAAATGGAAATACTGTATACAATATGTTATTACATATTATCATTTTAAAATGTATAAAGTATAAAAAAAAGTATGTAATTGATTCATATAACCAAATAATATATATATATTTTTTTTTACAAATAATTATATTTGTTAAAAAATGTTTACTAAATACAAATATTTTGAATATTATATATTATGTAATATATATACGTTTAATGTAAAAATAATACATAATTAATAATTGATACAAAATAAATGTAATAACAGAAGTCAATTTGGTAATCAAAAAAATAATTTGATTGGTTAATAAAAACAAATAATTGAATTGAAAATATGAAATGTTAATAGACTAGTAATTAGAAATTATGAAAAAAGTTTTCAACATGATTAATAATTGGTAATGATTTTTTTGCTTTAATAATTTTTATAAATATTAATATTGATATATTTTCTAAAACCTAAGCAAATATGTCGATATTAATATTTATAAATATGATGAAATGCTTATTTTTAATGCTTGTATTTATGCATATTATTATTAACATGAATAAATATGAAAATAAAACAATTAAATGTTCATTTTATTAATGTTGATATCAATATTGATTTGAATATGGTCAATATGCATACTATTAATAACAATAACACTGATGATAATAATATAAATAATATTAATAAACTATTAATTAATAATTAAAAACAAATAATAGAATTGAAAATATGAAATGTTAATAGAATAGTAATTAGAAATTATTAAAAAAGTAAGTTATTTTCCTATACTGATAATTGATGATGCATTTTTTGCCAATTGTTGTATATACGTTCATACAGCTTATGACTGATGAAGTAAATAAACACTATACAGCAACTTCCCTCCAAAATGACTTCCTCTCTTCTGTCTTTTGTTGTGCATATCCTATCTCTCTCTGTATGTGTGTGTGTGTGTGTGTGTGTGTGTGTGTGTACTCACAGCGGGTCGAGCCACTGGTGTGTGTTGAGTTGTTTGACCAGGGCTCTGGAGTCCTGCATCTTTCTGCTGAGATCCTGTACGAATCCAGCACTGCTGTAGACAGACACCTGCCCCCAGTGCCACACACTGCACACACACACACACACACACACACACACACACACACACACACACACACACACACACACACACACACACACACACACACACACACACACACACACACACACACACACACACACACACACACACACACACACACACATCAAACCTTCATGAGAATCTCAGTGACATGTGGACAAGTCTCCTGAGCAGAGGTGAAAACAAAGCCAGCCTCTGAACCAGAAGACCTGATCCAAGATCAGCCGGGGTCATAAAGCATTCATCTAGAATTCATTATAGAACAGACAGACACTGATCCACGAGCTGGAAAACCTCCAGTGTATTTGATCCTTGCATTTCAGTGAATAATGCACCAAACAATGAGATCAAACATTTTTTTGGAGGACAACAGAGGTGTGATGTCAGAGTGACCAGAGCTTCTTTAATCTTCTAGAACATGCATTGCCTGGCCAAGTGAGATTCACCCGTGTCGTGTGTAAGTATGGAAGCCACACTCGAGGCTGTTATTCATTTATATTTCTTTATAAAAGTATAAAAGCAACATGTGACTCTCACCCGCTGCTCTGAGCCGTACTGACACTCCAGTTCTGCACCAATCCTGAGGCTGACTCCGCCCACCCGGCCGGGGCGCACCCGAACCACGAGGATGCTGGGAAATAGCCACTGATGGGGCATTCTGGAAGACAGCGAGGAAAGAAAGGTCTGATGCGAGTTGGTGTGTGTGTGTGTGTGTGTGTGTGTGTGTGTGTGTGTGTGTGTGTGTGAAGCGATCTGTCTCAGTCTGCTAGAATGCACTTATTGTGGAAGATGAAATCTGTGATTGCTGATCTCTCAATAGAAGACTGAGCACTCACACACTCTCTCTCTGCAGTGTTTTGTGAATCCTGGATCAGAGGTCCAGCAAAGATAATAAAACCATGAAATGAGCCGTTTTACATATATAATGCTTTCATGAAAGCAGAAAATTCTCAGAAAATTGTTTTTTTTCCAATAATAATAATAATGAGTGCTGGAAGTTAAACTCCAGTGTTATGTTTATATATTATATCATTTATAAATATTTCTATGCCGGTCGATCACCTGGCTGCGCTCTCAGCTGTCGGAGACGAGGTCGACCAATCAGCAGGCTTCCCGTCTTCTCCATCAGGACCCGCCCATCCAGTAACCGTGGTAACAGGGAGTCCGAGAGCCACGCCCACACATCCTCACGACTGCAGACAGAAGACCCGACAAGTTAGAGATCCGCGCGTGTGTGTGTGTGTGTGTGTGAGAGTGTGTGTGTGTATGTGTGTGAGTGAGTGAGTGAGTGAGTGTGTGTGTGTGTGTGTGTGTTCTGTACCTGCTGATGTTGTTGAAGTGTTCTGTGAGGAAGTGATCCTGCAGTTGAGTGTGTGTGTGTGTGTGTGTGTGTGTGTGTGTGTGTGTGTGTGTTCTGTACCTGCTGATGTAGTTGAAGTGTTCTGTGAGGAAGTGATCCTGCAGTTGAGTGTGTGTGTGTGTGTGTGTGTGTGTGTGAGTGTGTGTGTTCTGTACCTGCTGATGTTGTTGAAGTGTTCTGTGAGGAAGTGATCCTGCAGTTGAGTGTGTGTGTGTGTGTGTGTGTGTGTGTGTTCTGTACCTGCTGATGTTGTTGAAGTGTTCTGTGAGGAAGTGATCCTGCAGTTGAGTGTGTGTGTGTGTGTGAGTGTGTGTGTGTGTGTGTGTGTGTGTTCTGTACCTGCTGATGTTGTTGAAGTGTTCTGTGAGGAAGTGATCCTGCAGTTGAGTGTGTGTGTGTGTGTGTGTGTTGTTGAAGTGTTCTGTGAGGAAGTGATCCTGCAGTTGAGTGTGTGTGTGTGAGAGAGTGTCTGTGTGTCTGTGTGTGTGAGAGTGTGTGAGAGTGTGTGTGTGTGTTCTGTACCTGCTGATGTTGTTGAAGTGTTCTGTGAGGAAGTGATCCTGCAGTTGAGTGTGTGTATGTGTGTGTGTGTGTGTGTGTGTGTGTGTTCTGTACCTGCTGATGTTGTTGAAGTGTTCTGTGAGGAAGTGATCCTGCAGTTGAGTGTGTGTGTGTGTGTGTGTGTGTGTGTGTGTGTGTGTTCTGTACCTGCTGATGTTGTTGAAGTGTTCTGTGAGGAAGTGATCCTGCAGTTGAGTGTGTGTGTGTGTGTGTGTGTGTGTGTGTGTGTTCTGTACCTGCTGATGTTGTTGAAGTGTTCTGTGAGGAAGTGATCCTGCAGTTGAGTGTGTGTGTGTGTGTGTGTGTGTGTGTGTGTTCTGTACCTGCTGATGTTGTTGAAGTGTTCTGTGAGGAAGTGATCCTGCAGTTGAGTGTGTGTGTGTGTGTGTGTGTGTGTGTGTTCTGTACCTGCTGATGTTGTTGAAGTGTTCTGTGAGGAAGTGATCCTGCAGTTGAGTGTGTGTGTGTGTGTGTGTGTGTGTGAGAGTGTGTGTGAGTGTGTGTGTGTGTGTGTGTGTGTGTGTTCTGTACCTGCTGATGTTGTTGAAGTGTTCTGTGAGGAAGTGATCCTGCAGTTGAGTGTGTGTGTGTGTGTGTGTGTGTGTGTGTGTGTGTGTGTGTGTGTGTGTGTGTGTGTGTGTTCTGTACCTGCTGATGTTGTTGAAGTGTTCTGTGAGGAAGTGATCCTGCAGTTGAGTGTGTGTGTGTGAGAGTGTGTG
>NC_136881.1:38782304-38804804 GCF_949152265.1 Phoxinus phoxinus
CACGTGCCCGTGCGCACACACACACACACACACTCACTCAGTCAGCGCACACACACACACATTGACTCAGTCACTCACTCACACATTGACACACACACACACACACACACACTCAGTCAGTCACTCAAACTCACACTGACCACTGACTGACACACACACACACACACACACACTCACTCAGCGCACACACACACACATTGACTCAGTCACTCACTCACACATTGACACACACACACACACACACACACACACACACACACACACACACACACACACACACACACACACACACACACACACACACACACACACACACACACTCACTCACTCACTCACTCGTTCATTATCTCTTGTACTGACTCACAATGAATCGTTCAGTCATTCATTGACTCTTTGATTCACTTCCAGTCATGAATTCACTCACTTTTTGACTCATTCACTCACTAAATCACTCACTGATTCGGTTTTCAATTGCGTAGGATTTCATTCTCATTTATTAAAATCATTTATTTAGCCACTCAGTTGTTTTTTCTGTTCTACTGTTTATTTTATAAAAAATTTACCCAGCACCTCAACATTGTTAAAAAAATAAAAAATAAATAAAAAACAAACCCACAATTTGTTTTAGTTTCATCTTCAGTAACTATAATAACCTTGGTTTGTATGTAAAGGATGTTTAATAATTCTGCAGGTCTCGCTTTAATGAGCCGAGTTTAAGTGTGTCGGTAACCATGGCGACCTCATGCTTACCTCTTAGTGGAAGGAGTGGGCAGGTCAATGTTGGTCTCTTCTGAGTACGTCTGCAGTGTGTGTGTGTGTGTGTGTGTGTGTGTGTGAGAGAGAGAGAGAGAGAGAGAGAGAGAGAGTGAGAGAGAGAGAGAGAGAGAGAGAGAGAGAGAGAGAGAGAGAGTTATTCTTCTGCAGGAACACAATAGACTCAGGATCTGAGCTCACACTGATGTACTTCACAGTTCACAGTTCAATCTAAATGGAGATCGTCGCCTCAGTTTTCCAACCCAAACTTCATCATGGAAATGTGACATTCGGAGACGTGAAACTGCAGCACATTTAAACATTACGACTATGAAGAAACACCTTTCAAGATGCAGACGTTCTTTTCCTAACCACATGATTTGGCTTTTCCTCGTAGCGCACCAGAGAGAATAGAATAAACCAGCGGTGACTCTGACAAACACGATCGTGAAGGTTTCTCTTGGCTTCTGCGCTCATGTGCAAACAAGAGTATTCTGCAAATGCATTCTGATACGCATTTCAATTTGCACCTCATGAAAGGTACGAGAGGGAAACATCTGGGTCTCTGTCAGAATAAATAAAAACACACATTGTATTTTCCCTTTGAGTAATAAAATAGACACGCTTCAAAGCGTCTCTGTTCTGATCCCAGTGTTCAGCTCGGCTCTTTAACACCGCTACACTGCAGTCAATCTCACAGAGGATTACAGAAGCAGTGTAGTAATTATTGTGCAGGTTAACACACACTGTTTTAATGAACAAAATCACTGTGTCAAGACAGAATCATTCTAATTACTCCAATGAGATTCTAATGAGAATCATCACTCAGTGTTCTAACCTCCAGCGATCTGTAGAGCAGAACTGTGAACCATGTTACAGGGTATACTGTGATTGTATTATTTATTATTTTATAAAAAGTGTTTTTTTTCTATTTATTTATTATGAAGTATGCTTATATTTGTTTATTTATTTATTTTAATTTATTTTTAGTGCTTTCAAATCGATTAATCACGATTAATTGCATCTAACATAAAAGTTTGTAAATATGCAGTATATGTATACACACACAGACACACAAACACAGAGACACACACACACACACACACACACACACATATATATATATATATATATATATATATATATATATATAAATACCATATATTATCAATATTTACAATTAAATATTCACATTTACATGTTATAGAATGTTAAAAAAGAAAATATGATGTATAACTTTTAAATAAATAAGAAACTAAATACGTTTTTATAAAATAAATAAAATGAATTAATTAATAAACAAATTAACAAATATATATTTTTTAATTTATAAAAATAAACAAATATAAAAACATTTATTATAGAATAAATTAATAATTTTATAAAAAAAATATAAAAATATAAATATAAAAACACTTCATATAAAATAAACAGTGCTATCAAATCGATTAATCGAATCAAACAATAAAGTTTGTGTATATATTAGGGCTGTCAAAAGATTAATCGCGATTAATCACATCCAAAATAAAAGTTTGTGTTTACATAATATATGTGTGTGTACTGTGTATAATTATTATGTATACATACACACACACATTCATGTATATATTTAAGATATATTTGCATTTATATACTATATATACATTTATATAATTTATATTATATATAAATATTTTATATATAAATATACCCAATTTTTCTTAAATATATACATGATTGTGTGTGTTTATATATATATATATATATATATATATATATATATATATATATATATATATATATAAATAATTATACACAGTACACACACATATATTATGTAAACACAAACTTTTATTTTGGATGCGATTAATCACGATTAATCTTTTGACAGCCCTAGTATATATAATATATATACACACAAATATATATATGTGTGTGTGTGTGTGTGTGTGTGTGTGTATATATATATATACATATTGAATATTTACAAACGTTTATGTTAGATGCAATTAATCGTGATTAATCGATTTGACAGCACTAAAAATAAATAAAAATAAATAAATAAACAAATATACATAATAAATAAATAGAAAAAACACTTTTTTATAAAAAAATAAATAATAAAATTAATGTACCGTATTAGCGAACATAGAAATACCTATAAAACAAATAAATAAAACGTTATAGTAATATTAAGTGCCTTGGGGCAGTCGTGGCCTAATGGTTATAGAGTCGTTGCAGGTTCCACTGCTCCGGGTGTGTGTGTGTGTGTGTGTGTGTGTGTGTGTTCACGACTCCTAACTTGGATGGGTTAAATGCAGAGGGCAACAGAGTAAGGGTTGCTATACTTGGCCTTTACATCACGTCACTTCTGTTTGTGAACCAGCGAAAATCCCAGTTATGAACATCTTCAGACAAACCCAACGTACCTCTCCAGGAATCCCATTCAACATCCGAAAAGAGCTTCCCGTCAACGAGTTATCCAGGAAGTCATCGATCTCCAGAGACTCCTGGTCCACCTGAGGAGGAAGCTGCTCCACAGAGACCTGGACAGAGCAAAGCTTCGTAATGTCCCGCACTGCTGCCTTCATTTATACAGCGCTTCTAACAATACAGACTGTCAAAGCAGCTTTACAGCGATAACAGGAGATTACAGTAACAGAGATTGTTTTGTCTTTACAGCAGCTCTAGAATAAAGTTATTGTCCAGCTACAGTTAGTTTTTCACTTCCGTCGCAAAGATCATTAGTTATATTATTAACTTAGCGACCGCTGACACGACACCGATCTAACAGAAAACACTTAATGGCCGTTCATTTGCACAACAGTGTCTGGCGGCTCGAGAACGACAACTTTGAAATAGGTTCCAAGTTTTGAATTTTTTTTTAAAACGTTATCATCTCCGTGTAGCTAAACGTCAAAAACATGAATCTGTGAAAATGGAGACGGCGTGCACATGCGTATTATGTGTTCAGTCTATAGGTATGCACGTTTGAATATATATATATATGTGACCCTGGACCACAAAACCAGTCACATGGGTACATTTTTTACATTGAGATTTATGCATCATCTGCAAGCTGAATAAATAAGCTTTCCATTGATGTGTGGTTTGTTATGATATGACAATATTTGGCCGAGTTATGACTATTAGTAAATCTGGAATCTGAGGAGCAAAAAATTTGAAACATTGAGAAAATCTCCTTTAAAGTTGTGCATTTATGTTCACGATTGTGCAGCATTCACTCACAAAAATACATGTTTTATATATTTACAGTAGGAAATTTACTAAATATCTTCATGGAACATGATCTTTACTTAATATCCTCATGATTTTTGGCATAAAAGAAAAATCGATAATTTTGACCCATACAATGTATTGTTGGCTATTGCCACAAATATACCCGTGCGTCATGTGACTGGTTTTGTGGTCCGGGGTCATATATATGTGCAGGCGTGTAGTATTTCTTTACAAATTGACAAATTACTTGTCATCCATGGGAACTGGAATAATTTAGCTAACGTTTTACCTCTACAGAGGTACAGATAAAGGCGCTGTCAGTTGTGTGTGTGTGTGTGTGTGTGTGTCTCACCTTACTGCGGCTGAGTCTGAAGAGGCAGAAGACGAGCAGGTACACGGGATAGACCAGGAGACAGCTCACAAGCCCCGCCCACACCGTCTCCACATTCAGCGACACCAGCTGAGACACCGGCGTAGAGCTGACACACACATTCACACACGTCATCAGAACTACAGCCTGGAGGAGTCGTGTTCTGAGAGCGGTTTCTGCTTGGTGAGCAGGAGAGACTTCTTTCACACACATTAAAAACTCTTGACCGGTAGTGTGCATATCACTAGCACGTGCACTGCTATCATATATCATATCTGTGCACTGCTATCATATATCATATCTGTGCACTGCTATCATATATCATATCTGTGCACTGCTATCATATATCATATCTGTGCACTGCTATCATATATCATATCTGTGCACTGCTATCATATATCATATCTGTGCACTGCTATCATATATCATATCTGTGCACTGCTATCATATATCATATCTGTGCACTGCTATCATATCATATTAAAGCTTTTGGATCGGTAAGATTTTGAATGGTTTTGAAAAGAAGTCTCTTCTGTTCACCAAGGCTGCATTCATTTGAATAAAAATGCAAAAAAAAAACAAAAAAAAACTGTAATATTGTTTAATATTATGACAATTTAAAATAAATGTTTTCTATTTTTATATATGTTAAAATGTAATTTATTCCTGTGATCAAAGCTGTATTTTCAGCATCATTACTCCAGTCTTCAGTGTCACATGATCCTCCAGAAATCACTCGAATATGATGATTTGATGCTCAAAAAACATTCACTATTATTATCAAGGTTGAAAACAGTTGTGTACAATTTTGTTTTCAGGATTCTTTGATGAATAGAAAGTTCAAAAGAACAGCATTTGTTTGAAATATAATTTTTAGTAACATTATAAATGTCTTCACTGTAACTTTTGATCAATTTAAATCATCCTTGATGAATACAAATATTGATTTATTTTATTTATCCCCCCCCCCCCCCCCCCCCAAAAAAAATTCTTACTGACCCCAAACTTTTGAATGGTAGTGTTTAATGTTGCAAAAGCTTTCTATTTCAGATAAATGCTGTTCTTTGAACTTTCTATTCATCAAAGAATCCTGAAATAAATTGTCCACAACTGTTTTCAACCTTGATAATAATAGTGAATGTTTCTTGAGCATCAAATCATCATATTAGAGTGATTTCTGGAGGATCATGTGACACTGAAGACTGGAGTAATGATGCTGAAAATACAGCTTTGATCATTAAATTACACTTCAATATATATATTCACGTGGAAAACAGCTATTTTAAATTGTCCTAATATTTCACAATATTACCGTTTTTGTGTGTTTTTCCTCGGTAAACAGAAGAGACTTCTTTCAAAAACATTACAAACCTTCCCGATCCAGAACACTTGAACGGCGGTGCACACCTGCACAGTAACTGACTCAAAAGCGGCACGCATGTCAGTGTGTCTCACCTGTGAGCGTACGCGACGGTGCCGTACCACACGGCGTTGGCCAGCATGCAGAGGTGCATGAGCAGCGAGCCACAGGTGAGGCGCTGGAGACGGGTGAACGGGCTCCTCGGGGGCCGTTCCCACAGAGACAGCCACAGGTGACTCTCACACACCGCTCTCTGCAGCTCCCAGGACAGCAGCCGCGGCCAGAGACGCAGCTCCGCCTCCTCTGAGCACACACACACACCACACACACACAGGTCAGACGACAGGGAGCTGTGCACTAACAATTTTAGTAATTTAGACAGATTTAGTGAGATCAACAATAGCACAAAAAACAGGATTATTAAATTAAATTAGAATATGGTGCAAAAGTTCATTTATATCAGTAATTCAACTTAAAAGATGAAACTAATATATTATATAGACTCATTACATGCAAAGTGAGATATTTCAAGCCTTTATTTGTTATAATTTGTGATGATTATGGCTTACAGCTTATGAAAACCCCAAATTATTAGAATATTGTGAAAAGGTTTTCATAATCATCAAAATTATAACAAATAAAGGCTTGAAATATCTCACTTTGCATGTAATGAGTCTATATAATATATTAGTTTTACCTTTTAAGTTGAATTACTAAAAATATATTTTTTTTTTTCGAGTTTCACCTGTAAAAAAAATAAAAACCAACCATTTTACCATCATTCCCGTGTTAATGGAACATGATGCATAAGTAAAGATTTGGGAAATAAAAAACACATATATATGCCGTTAACAGTAATTTGAACAGTCCACCCTCACTGACCAGTGTTGGGAGTAACACATTTAAAAAAAAAGTAAAAAATATTAGTATTAGTAGTAGAGATTAGTATTTTTTTTTCAAGTACTATTTTAAAATTTACACCATAATATACAATTTTATTTTAATGAAACATGATGCATAAGAAAAGATTGGCTGTACCAAGTATGCCATTAACAGTAATACTAACTACCGGTAGTTATCTAACTAACTAACTAACTAACTAACTAACTAACTAACTAACTAACTAACTAACTCACAGTCCTCTCTCACTGAACAAGCACAAAGTAATTAAATTGTTTTATGATTAGTTGTATTTTCTTAAGTAATATTGTTTAATTTTACACCATAATGTCCAAGCTCGTTTTTTAAATGAAATAAAACATTTTTTTAAACAATTATAACAAATACAAAGTTTTAATTTCCATTTTTCACCCTAAAAACCCATATTGGCATTATTTAATATGAACATTTTATTTAAAAAAATATTAAATATATGATATTTTTTACAGTATATCATTTACTATATTATATATTCATATAAATATATAAAACAATTTATATTTATACATAAATTATATAAATATAAATTAATTAATTATATATAAATTAATTAATTCGAACAATATATTGTATCCTGCATATTATCCAGTGTGTTGTAAAGCTTTAGGCTTACTTTCTATTAAAACTAATAATGTAATATAATTGTTCTTATTAGGAGTGGTGCATTACTTATATCACTAATGTTTGCAAACATTACGAGCAAACAGTGGAATTTAAAGGATTTAATTGAAGTTGTTCTTCGCCGTTATTGTTTCTCTGAATATATTCATAATTCCAGCACAACCAATCACAATCAGTGTTTTATCTGGGGAGGCGGGACTTTACCAGAGGCTTCCACCTCGATCTCCACCCTGCCGTCCGTTTTCTCGTTGTCGACCGAGAGCCATTCTTCAACCAGGAAGAAATAACTGCTGCCCGTCTGCAAGTCCTTCACCAGGACATACTGGAGCAGCCAAGCTGGAGACAGACCTGAGACACAGACAGAGAGAGAGAGAGAGAGGGAGAGAGAGAGAGAGAGAGAGAGAGAGAGAGAGAGAGAGAGAGAGAGAGAGAGAGAGAGAGAGAGAGAGAGAGGGCTTTCATCAGCAGCTCAACGAGTCTGTGTTTCCCGAAACCATCGTTCTAACGGACATTCACAAACAGCATCGCAGACTTGTGTGTTTGACCGACAGATCTCGACCTGTGGTTAAGCAGAGTTTCTTGTATGACGTGTGGACTCAATAAATCCTTATCTTGAGTAAAATAAGCAAGCTGGCATTCAGCACAATCTGTGTCTTTTATTAAAAATACATAGAAATGTAATTTACGTCTTTCAGTTTGTCAAGAGATTTAAAGCGTGGTTATTGAAGAGTGCGCATGTGTGTGAACGTGTTTTAGTACGTAAGATCGAGCTTCTGAATGTATCTGGAAATAAAGCAAAATAACTGAGAAAAATGAGAAATAGTCCTCAGATGCCTTGACCGTAATTTATAGCAAAACATCAAGCATTAATGCGATCTCGAAGTGATTCATTAAAAGTAGTTGCTTCATAAATTAATTAAAAACATAAAAAAACAAAGTACACCTGATGCACACTTCTTTGTTCTGCATTTTCTAGAACAAGAGTTTAAGAACCTGACTGTATATTTGTGTAATTAATTAAAGGGGCTATGTGTAGTTTTCAGCGGCATCTAGCGGTGATGTTTCAGATTGCAACCAATACGTTTACAAGCGAGAGCTCGTGCGCGTGCTTTTTAAAATTTTTGTATTACTATGTGGAGTTTGTGTTGGAGTCTGTGTTGTGCTAGTCGTTTCTTAGTATTAGCAGACTCCATGTCATAAAGTTGCAGTGTCGTCGCTGTTGAGTGCAAAGTCAGTAGACGAGGCGAGACGTTCGGGAGCGCGCATGCAGGTCTCAGTCACGGCACTGGATTTCGCGGCAAATCCGACCTGGAGCATCACATAGAAATAGGAATACTTGCTTTCAGAGGTAATAGCAAAACCCGCCAAGTGGATCATTTTATTGTGCGTCTACAACCCCTTCACACACAGGTAATACAAAATGGATTCATTTTAGTAGAAAAACTCCACATAGCACCTTTAAGAGAAACCAAATTACTCGTAAACGCGACTTTCCACCTCGTACGTACAAACTTCCCAGGAGGACTTGAGCGCACCATTAGACTCGACTCTGAAGTAGGAGATAAATTAGTTCCTCCAAAAGGAGTTCCTAGAACTAAAACCGTTCCTAGTTCCTGCGGTGCGAACGCGCCAAAATCCGGGAACTTCTGCCAATAGCTTTAGGAACTATGAAAAGGTTCCTCCGGTGCGAAAGCCCCCCGGGTTTCTCACAGTTCTGCCCCGTTCCACAGGGGGCAAAAGTTGTTTATGCCCGCTATGCCGGCCCGGTTAGGTACCTTTGTTGTCGTGCCAGACGCGGATCTTGAGCACGCTGGCCAGGCTGGTGTCTGTGGCGATGTGGAAGATGTCCAGGCTGTTACGAGCGAACGCCCCGACGCTGTCCAGGTGTCTGTGTCCACTGCGACTCTCGCTGCCGTGAAGACTGATGCCGACGTGAGCCGTGGTGCCTGGACCGGGAGAAACACACTGAGATCAAACCATCTCAATCAAGACAACCGGCATACTGAAGGATACACTGACTCTGGATAAACTGAGAATCATGATTCGTTTTTTGTTTCAAACAGACATCACGATTCTCCCACGATTCTGAACACACTAGACAAAATAACATGTCATTTGTTACAAAAATGTTAATTGCTGCAGTCTATTTAAAATATTGAATTAATTTGAATTAATTATAAAAAATAAAATAAAAACGGGATAAATGAATGATTCAATGACTCAATTACTGGATGAATCAGCGTTTTTGAATGAATCTCTTGAATGAATGATTCATATACATACATTTTAACATTCACTTGTCGCCACCTACTGGTGTAACGATGTAATTGGCGTTTCAGACGTTTGCCGTTTGTCTTTCAGGAATGAGATCGTGTGTGTTTGAATCGAGATCACAATCTTTTAGCGATTAATCCTGCATCTCTACAAGGATGGGAATATTCTTTGCTCGAATACATAAAACTGATAAATTCATTCATCGAGACTGACAGTCTGTTGGTAACTAATCGGTTGTAAACAAACCAGCCGAAGACGTAACTATATATACATATAAAAAATATAAAAACAATACCTAATAAAAATGACAAAAACACAACACAATGACTAAAACTTTAACCAAAATTTAAATAAAACAAAAGTGTGTGCCACTATAATAACACTGACAGCGGTTGTTCGCTTTTCATATTGACCGGATGGTTTCCGGACGACCGGACTCTCTGAGCGAGTGATGATCTGTGAAGCGCTCCTGATCTCACCTGCTCCGTAGGCCCAGCCGGTCTTCACCTGGATCTCGTACTTGTAGAGCCCGTCCTTCCCACACAGCGGGACCACCGAGGCCCGTCTCAGGTCCATCTGATCCAGCTTCCGCAGGATAGCTCCGGCCACAGCGTAACACAGCAGTCCGATCACACACACCAACACCACCACCAGACTGCGGGTCACTGAACGCTCCTGACCGGGACGAGACACGTGACACTGACTGTCACTCACTGTCCCTTAAAGGAATGACTTTAGCTTATTCACCGTATCCCCCGTTGGTGTTATTTTGTCACTTATTGGGAGCAGTATGCTAGCTGGAGCCATTTACCTCCAGTCTTTGTGCTAAGCTAGGCTAGCGGTGGATGCGTCAGACAGAGTTACGGCCCGCACGGAGATGAGATGGGTGTGTGTGGACTTATCTAACTCTGGGGGATACGGTGGATAAGCTAAAGTCCCAAAAAGTCGGCGTGTTCCTTTAAACCAGAACTCTCAAACTATAATTTACTTTCAAGGAATCACTACTATTATGTCCAGACTGATAGAAGCCTAATTTAATATATATATATATATATATATATATATATATATATATATATATATATATATATATATATATATATATATATATATATATAAAATATAACATAATAAATATAGCTGCAAGCAGCGATTACGGGCCCAAGCCGGTGGCACCGCCACCCTGGTGCCTTTAGTTACACTAAAGGCACCGGGCTGGCGCTGCCACCGGCTTGGGCCCTCCATCGCTGCTTGCAGCTATATTTATTTATATATATATATATATATATATATATATATATATATATATATATATATAAAAAGCCGCCACCCCCGTTGCCTTTCGGGTTCCTGTGCACGACGGGCAATAACGTAACCCCGCTTTGACTGTCGAGAAGAAGTCTGCTTTAGAGCTTGCATCAGTGTGAGTCTTTCTGCTCCCCTCCAAACACACACAGAAAAGGGGGGGGGCTGTCTGTGTGTGTGCCCTCCCTCCCTCCCCACACACACACACAGAGAGAATGGCAGGGGGAACTCTGTCAGAGAGAGACAAAACCACATTCAAACCAAAATATCTGACTTCCTGTTGGTCGGAGCTAATGACTGTAAATGAGAAAGTTGTCCGGATCGATAAGCACAATTTACATACCGAGTTTTGTGACTGTAGGTAAAAATAACACACCCACTTTAGTCAAAAGTATCTTGAAAGTAACACACTTCCTGCTGCCAGTTGGTGGCGCTATAACTTTGACTCACAATAGTCACATCCATGTGATCGCCCTCTTACAACAAACACACTGCTGAAGTTTCATCAAGATCAATAAATGTATGAAGACGTTATAACACATTGTGTTTTTCTTTTCTCGCCATAACTTCGTTTCCTCGCCACGGCCAAACCGTTCGAGATATCAAAAATCCGTCCGCAATTTACCGTCCTCAATGTCTTGACTTCATGCTGACCGAGTTTGGTGGCGATAGGATAATTTTTCTTGGACGAGTATATCAAATTCCAGGGGCATGCATTTTCATACAGCCCATAATAGCCGACTTCCTGTTGGACTGGCGTAAAACTTAGAGCACGAAAGTTGTTCGGCCCGATTAAATCTATATGTGTACCGAGTTTCATATTATTACATGCAAACGTGTTTGATATATGGACCAAGTTTTTCGGACCCCGTTAAAGGGGGCGCTGTTGAGCCCCCCTGCCACGCCCGGGTACCAGCTTCAGCCCGGCCCTGTTGGCCGCAGGTTCTGACCTGTGTGCAAAGTTTCAAGAGTTTTCGAGCACGTTAAGGGCCCCAAAAGTGCCCGAGAAGTCCCACACAGCAGAGAAAGGGTTAAAATAAAGCCCCCCCTCCTCTCTCACACACACAGACACTGAGAGAGACTGGCAAAATTCCCATCAAATCACATTCAAACCAAAATATCTGACTTCCTGTTGGTCGGAGCTAATGACTGTAAATTAGAAAGTTGTCCGGCTCGGGGAGATAAATATAAATACCGATTTTTGTTACTGTAGGTAAAACTAATACCCCATTTTTGACTAAAGGTGGCGAAAGTGACATTTTGAAAGTGACACACTTCCTGCTGCCAGTTGGTGGCGCTATAACTTTGACTCACAATAGTCACATCCATGTGATCGGCCTCTTACAGCGAACACACTGCTGAAGTTTCATCAAGATCAATTTATGTATGAGGATGTTATAACACACTTCCTGTTTACAATATTCGCCATTAATTTGTTTCCTCACCACGGCCAAACCGTTCGAGATATCAAAAATCCCCTCGCAATTTATCATCCTCCATGTCTTGGCTTCATGCACACCGAGTTTCGTGGTCATCGGATGAATTCTCTTGGAGAAGTGTTTCAAATGCCAGAACATGTGTTTCCATACAACCCATAATAGCCGACTTCCTGTTGGGCTGGCGTAAAACTTAGAGCACGAAAGTTGTCCGGCCCGATGATATCTAAATGTGTACCGAGTTTCATATTATTACATGCAAGCGTGTTTGATATATACGGACAAGTGTTTGAATCCCATTCCAGGGGGCGCTGTCGAGCCCCCCTGCCACGCCCGGGTCCCAGCTTCAGTCGGGCCCTAATGGCCGCGGGTTCTGACATTTGTGCAAAGTTTCAAGAGTTTTTGAGCACGTTAAGGCCCCCAAAAGTGCCCAAAAGGTAGTAAAATAATAATAATAAAGAAGAATAATAATAAATATATATATATATATATATATATATATATATAAATAAATATAGCTGCAAGCAGCGATTACGGGCCCAAGCCGGTGGCACCGCCACCCTGGTGCCTTTAGTTACACTAAAGGCACCGGGCTGGCGCTGCCACCGGCTTGGGCCCTCCATCGCTGCTTGCAGCTATATTTATTTATATATATATATATATATATATATATATATATATATATATATATATATATAAAAAGCCGCCACCCCGTTGCCTTTCGGGTTCCTGTGCACGACGGGCAATAACGTAACCCCGCTTTGACTGTCGAGAAGAAGTCTGCTTTAGAGCTTGTATCAGTGTGAGTCTTTCTGCTCCCCTCCAAACACACACAGAAAAGGGGGGGCTGTCTGTGTGTGTGCCCTCCCTCCCTCCCTCCCCACACACACACACACACACACACACACACACACACACACACACACACACACACACACACACACACAGAGAGAATGGCAGGGGGAACAAATCAGAGAGAGACAAAACCACATTCAAACCAAAATATCTGACTTCCTGTTGGTCGGAGCTAATGACTGTAAATGAGAAAGTTGTCCGGATCGATAAGCACAATATACAGACCGAGTTTTGTGACTGTAGGTAAAAATAACCCCCCCACTTTAGTCAAAAGTATCTTGAAAGTAACACACTTCCTGCTGCCAGTTGGTGGCGCTATAACTTTGACTCACAATAGTCACATCCATGTGATCGCCCTCTTACAACAAACACACTGCTGAAGTTTCATCAAGATCAATTAATGTATGAAGATGTTATAACACATCGTGTTTCTCTTTTCTCGCCATAATTTTGTTTCCTCGCCACGGCCAAACCGTTCGAGCTATCAAAAATCCGTCCGCAATTTAGCGTCCTCAATGTCTTGACTTCATGCTGACCGAGTTTGGTGGCGATAGGATAATTTTTCTTGGACGAGTATATCAAATTCCAGGGGCATGCATTTTCATACAGCCCATAATAGCCGACTTCCTGTTGGACTGGCGTAAAACTTAGAGCACGAAAGTTGTTCGGCCCGATTAAATCTATATGTGTACCGAGTTTCATATTATTACATGCAAACGTGTTTGATATATGGACCAAGTTTTTCGGACCACGTTCAAGGGGGCGCTGTTGAGCTCCCCTGCCACGCCCGGGTACCAGCTTCAGCCCAGCCCTGATGGCCGCAGGTTCTGACCTGTGTGCAAAGTTTCAAGAGTTTTCGAGCACGTTAAGGGCCCCAAAAGTGCCCGAGAAGTCCCACACAGCAGAGAAAGGGTTAAAATAAAGCCCCCCTCCTCTCTCACACACACAGACACTGAGAGAGACTGGCAAAATTCCCATCAAATCACATTCAAACCAAAATATCTGACTTCCTGTTGGTCGGAGCTAATGACTGTAAATTAGAAAGTTGTCCGGCTCGGGGAGATAAATATAGATACCGATTTTTGTTACTGTAGGTAAAACTAATACCCCATTTTTGACTAAAGGTGGCGCTACTGAGCCCCTCCACCGCGCCCGTTTCTGAAACTTCACACATACCTAGTACCTAATAAATCTGATATGCATGTTGAGTTTCATGCAATTTGAAGCATGTTAAGAGCCTCAAATGCACCCAAAAAGAATATAACAGTTTAAAGCGTTGCCATGGCAACAGTATTTAAGATATCAATAATTCTTTCACAGGTCTACATCTGCCGTGTGTTTACATTATACACATAAAGTTTGAAGCAAATCGGGTAAAAATAAGAGGGTGAATTCAAAGCATTTTGAAAGTGACACACTTCCTGCTGCCAGTTGGTGGCGCTATAACTTTGACTCACAATAGTCACATCCATGTGATCGGCCTCTTACAACGAACACACTGCTGAAGTTTCATCAAGATCAATTAATGTATGAGGATGTTATAACACACTTCCTGTTTCCAATATTCGCCATAAATTCGTTTCCTCGCCACGGCCAAACCGTTCGAGATATCAAAAATCCCCTCGCAATTTTTCATCCTCCATGTCTTGACTTCATGCACACCGAGTTTCGTGGTGATTGGTTGAATCGTCTAGGAGGAGTATTTTAAATTCCATTGCATGTGTTTTTTAAACTACGCCAAATAGCCGACTTCCTGTTGGGCTGGGGTAAAAAGTCAGAGCACGAAGGATATATGAACCGATGAGATCTATAAGTGTACCGAGTTTCATATTATTACACGCAAGCGTGTTTGATTTATGGACCAAGTTTTCGGACCGCGTTCCAGGGGGCGCTGTCGAGCCCCCCTGCCACGCCCGGGTCCCAGCTTCAGTCCGGCTCTAATGGCCGCGGGTTCTGACATTTGTGCAAAGTTTCAAGAGTTTTTGAGCACGTTAAGGCCCCCAAAAGTGCCCAAAAGGTAGTAATATAATAATAATAAATAATAATAAATAATAAATAATAAAGAAGAATAATCCGAAGGAAAACAATAGGGCCTTCGCCTTTTCAAGGCTTGGGCCCTAATAAATAAATAATAATCTGAAGGAAAACAATAGGGCCTTCGCCTTTTCAAGGCTTGGGCCCTAATTAAGATCCCTTTGACCAGAAATAAGTTCAATCCGTCAAGATATGGACTTCTAAATGGACTTCAATATGGCTAATGAAGCATCAGAAGTTGTCTATGAGTATGTATGGAAAGTTCAAGATTGAGGATTTTTTGGCCAGAAATATTTTCCTTGGGTCAAATATGGACTTCTGTATGGCTAATATAACATCACAACAAGTCAATCTTTATGAATAGCAAGTTAATGTTCAGGTAACTCTTTGGCCAGGAATATGTCCATTAAGTCAAAAAGTGACCTCTGTATACAGAGTTCAAAGACTCTGTATGGCAGATTTTTCATCAAAAGTAGTCTATATTTTTTTTTTGTTTTTTATTTTTTTTTAGGACCCTTTTACCGGAAATAAGTTCAATAGGTTAGATATGGCCATATATGGCTTATGAAGCATCAGAATGAGTCAATGAGTATGTATAGAAAAATCAAGATGAGGACTCTTTGGCCAAAAATATGTTCAGTAGGTCAGATATGGAATTCTGAATGGCTGATTTAACATCAGGAGTCTCTAAGTTTATATAGTTTAAAAACAATTAGGACCCTTTGACCAGAAATAAGTTCAATGGCCTGATATGTATATCTATTGGACTTATAAAGCATCAGTAGGAGTCTTTCAGTGTATATAGAAACTTCAAGATTGAGGACTCTTTGGCCAGAAATATGTTCAGTAGGTAAAATATGGAATTCTGAATGGCTGATTTAACATCAGGAGTCTCTAAGTTTATATAGTTTAAAACCAATTAGGACCCTTTGACCAGAAATAAGTTTAATCCGTCAAGATATGGACTTCTAAATGGACTTCAATATGGCTAAAGAAGCATCAGAACTTGTCAATGAGTATGTATGGAAAGTTCAAGATTGAGGATTTTTTGGCCAGAAATATTTTCCTTGGGTCAAATATGGACTTCTGTATGGCTAATATAACATCACAACAAGTCAATCTTTACGAATAGCAAGTTAATGTTCAGGTACTCTTTGGCCAGGAATATGACCATTAAGTCAAAAAGTGACCTCTGTATACAGAGTTCAAAGACTCTGTATGGCAGATTTTTCATCAAAAGTAGTCTATTTTTTTTTTTTTTTTTTTTTTAGGACCCTTTAACCGGAAATAAGTTCAATAGGTCAGATATGGCCATATATGGCTTATGAAGCATCAGAATGAGTCAATGAGTATGTATAGAAAAATCAAGATGAGGACTCTTTGGCCAAAAATATGTTCAGTAGGTAAAATATGGAATTCTGAATGGCTGATTTAACATCAGGAGTCTCTAAGTTTATACAGTTTAAAACCAAATATAGCTGCAAGCAGCGATTACGGGCCCAAGCCGGTGGCACCGCCACCCTGGTGCCTTTAGTTACACTAAAGGCACCGGGCTGGCGCTGCCACCGGCTTGGGCCCTCCATCGCTGCTTGCAGCTATATTTATTTATATATATATATATATATATATATATATATATATATATATATATATAAAAAGCCGCCACCCCGTTGCCTTTCGGGTTCCTGTGCACGACGGGCAATAACGTAACCCCGCTTTGACTGTCGAGAAGAAGTCTGCTTTAGAGCTTGCATCAGTGTGAGTCTTTCTGCTCCCCTCCAAACACACACAGAAAAGGGGGGGGGCTGTCTGTGTGTGTGCCCTCCCTCCCTCCCCACACACACACACAGAGAGAATGGCAGGGGGAACTCTGTCAGAGAGAGACAAAACCACATTCAAACCAAAATATCTGACTTCCTGTTGGTCGGAGCTAATGACTGTAAATGAGAAAGTTGTCCGGATCGATAAGCACAATTTACATACCGAGTTTTGTGACTGTAGGTAAAAATAACACACCCACTTTAGTCAAAAGTATCTTGAAAGTAACACACTTCCTGCTGCCAGTTGGTGGCGCTATAACTTTGACTCACAATAGTCACATCCATGTGATCGCCCTCTTACAACAAACACACTGCTGAAGTTTCATCAAGATCAATAAATGTATGAAGACGTTATAACACATTGTGTTTTTCTTTTCTCGCCATAACTTCGTTTCCTCGCCACGGCCAAACCGTTCGAGATATCAAAAATCCGTCCGCAATTTACCGTCCTCAATGTCTTGACTTCATGCTGACCGAGTTTGGTGGCGATAGGATAATTTTTCTTGGACGAGTATATCAAATTCCAGGGGCATGCATTTTCATACAGCCCATAATAGCCGACTTCCTGTTGGACTGGCGTAAAACTTAGAGCACGAAAGTTGTTCGGCCCGATTAAATCTATATGTGTACCGAGTTTCATATTATTACATGCAAACGTGTTTGATATATGGACCAAGTTTTTCGGACCCCGTTAAAGGGGGCGCTGTTGAGCCCCCCTGCCACGCCCGGGTACCAGCTTCAGCCCGGCCCTGTTGGCCGCAGGTTCTGACCTGTGTGCAAAGTTTCAAGAGTTTTCGAGCACGTTAAGGGCCCCAAAAGTGCCCGAGAAGTCCCACACAGCAGAGAAAGGGTTAAAATAAAGCCCCCCCTCCTCTCTCACACACACAGACACTGAGAGAGACTGGCAAAATTCCCATCAAATCACATTCAAACCAAAATATCTGACTTCCTGTTGGTCGGAGCTAATGACTGTAAATTAGAAAGTTGTCCGGCTCGGGGAGATAAATATAAATACCGATTTTTGTTACTGTAGGTAAAACTAATACCCCATTTTTGACTAAAGGTGGCGAAAGTGACATTTTGAAAGTGACACACTTCCTGCTGCCAGTTGGTGGCGCTATAACTTTGACTCACAATAGTCACATCCATGTGATCGGCCTCTTACAGCGAACACACTGCTGAAGTTTCATCAAGATCAATTTATGTATGAGGATGTTATAACACACTTCCTGTTTACAATATTCGCCATTAATTTGTTTCCTCACCACGGCCAAACCGTTCGAGATATCAAAAATCCCCTCGCAATTTATCATCCTCCATGTCTTGGCTTCATGCACACCGAGTTTCGTGGTCATCGGATGAATTCTCTTGGAGAAGTGTTTCAAATGCCAGAACATGTGTTTCCATACAACCCATAATAGCCGACTTCCTGTTGGGCTGGCGTAAAACTTAGAGCACGAAAGTTGTCCGGCCCGATGATATCTAAATGTGTACCGAGTTTCATATTATTACATGCAAGCGTGTTTGATATACGGACAAGTGTTTGAATCCCATTCCAGGGGGCGCTGTCGAGCCCCCCTGCCACGCCCGGGTCCCAGCTTCAGTCGGGCCCTAATGGCCGCGGGTTCTGACATTTGTGCAAAGTTTCAAGAGTTTTTGAGCACGTTAAGGCCCCCAAAAGTGCCCAAAAGGTAGTAAAATAATAATAATAAAGAAGAATAATAATAATAATAAATAATAATCTGAAGGAAAACAATAGGGCCTTCGCCTTTTCAAGGCTTGGGCCCTAATTAGTATAGATTAAGAATATTTTGAAAATGAAAATATATAAAATTAATAAAAAATAATATATATTTAATGTATTTAAAATTTGCAAAAAACAAATATAAAAACATCAATTTTAAATACTACTTATTATGTCAGAACAAAAAGGCTAATTTTAAAAATACTATTTTATGAGAAAATATAATATAATATAAATAATATATACATTTAATACTTAAAAAAATTATAATATATATATTATTTTCATATAATAAACGTAACTTTTATGGAATCATTAGTGCTATGTCCAGACGGAGGGCTAATTTTTATATATCTAAAAATATTTATAATATAATGTGATATAACATAATATATTTATTCAAATAGATTTTGAAAATAAAAATAATAAAAACTATATTTGTATATATTAAACATGAGAAAAAAATAAAAATAAAAGAGAAAATAAACATTTTAAATGATCATTATTACTAATATAATATAATATTCTTCACATAAACAAATGTATATTAATAACATTTCATATATTTGAAACTATTTGAAAGTATCATTACTGCTATTTCTGGACGGAAGGAAGGTTTAAAATTTTAAATGATTAATTTCTAAAATAATCATATAAGTGATAATGAATATGAATAATAGTGTGAGGCGTGTTGAGCTGCAACACTCACGGGGATGATGAAGGAGACGGCGTCGGGCGGGACGAACAGGCTGGCGGCGAAGGCGGTGAGATGACGCGTGCGACACACGGCTCGGCCCACGCTGGTCTCGGGGAGAGGAACCATCCCGTCCGTACGCCACTGGCGCGCGCTCTCGCTGAAATACTGGCATAGAGACGTGAACACGGCCACCTCCAGCCGGATCAGAGCCGGGTCATCTGCGCCGCAGCCCGTCGACACGTTTATGAAGTGCTCGCGCGTGGTGTCGTACCAGCTGATGGAGAGACCACAGGGAACACTTTTATTTTAGTGGCTAAAACAAAATGGATAGAGATTGAAATCTGACAGGATGAGCCACTCTCCTTGTGTTCTGTGATCTTAATGGATGAGTCACTCGGTAAAGGGCTGTTGATGCTCATTTGGCAAACTAAAGAGCCGCCCGCATACAAACTCATCGTTTATTACAGATGAACGGCTTTTCATTAACATGCACTTCCAGGATTTTACAGCCAAATATAGCAGTGAGAAACATCAAACCATTAGAACTGACTGCTTAAAAGCTTCAAAGCTTTAATTGCTGACGTCTCTTACTCTGGAGACAGGAAGAAAGTGTAGAGTCGGTGGTCCAGGTCTCGCCCCCGCGTCATATTGAGCGTGATGCGTTTCCTGTCAGTGCTGTTGTATTCGTTGGGCCATTCAGAAGTGTGCAGATAGGCCGTGATCGATGGATCCAATTCCCACGTTTCTGGAGAATCTGAGGACGACGGGATGAATGGAAATAGGTGTTAGGGATTCATAAAGTCAAGAAACACTCAAAAGAAGGATGACATTCCCTGAATATGATATTTCCCCTTGACCCCTTCTGCATGGATACATAAATAAAGTTGATTTTTACGATGTTGGTACACATGCATTAATAAACACAGACTAGTCACGTTAGTTCAGCCAAACACAAGAGAACAGGGTTTCCAGGGCATCCGCTAAAAGTATTAAAATAATTTTTGATAAGTGAAATAAAGCTAAAATAAACAAACAATAAAACAAAAATAAAATAAAAAAAAACGAACTTAAGTTTAAATTCAAGTACTAAAATTACTAAACCCGAAATAAAATAAAATAGAAATGTTTAAAAAAAACTAATAAAAATGACAAAAGCACATAGCAAAATGACTAAAACTTAAACTAGGATTAAAATTAAAACATTAAAAAATAAAAGCCAATTCAAAATATTAATAATACTTTTATTAATAAACAATTTTTTTTAACACATTAAAAAATAACACAAATAAACCTAAAATAACACAAATAAACCTAAAATAACACAAATAAACCTAAAATAACACAAATAAACCTAAAATAACACAAATAAACCTAAAATAACAATAGTGCCCATAGTGTTTTATTAATCAAATATGTTTAAAATGATTTTTTGCGCATTTTACATTGATGAAATGTAATGTTATTTTCACATTCAGCTGATCAGATAATATTAATTATGTTGATTTTATTCTAGCACTAGTTTTTAATAGAAGAATAAAAAAATAAAAAAATATTTTTTTTTGGGGGGGGGGGTTCAAAGTGTTAAGCATCATCTTTAAGAACAGTATTTTATTTTTACTTTACATATTTAGTAATCAGACAATATTTGAACAACTTTCTTACACACTAGGGCCACATAAAAGTCAATTACTTAATTTTGTGAACAACATGTTGCCCTTATAATATCACACCTATATATTTTCTCATACAGTATAATATTTGTTAGTTTGCGACACTATTAATCTACTCTCAGTGGCTCCCCCTTGTGTTACGATCTTACCGTCCAGTACGGTGAAGTTGAGTTGGACGTAGATTCCCGCCAGTCTGTTGGCGTTCCTCGCGCTCACCCTCACAACGACCGAACTGCAGCGACTGACGTTCTCGGCTCCCGCCGGCGCCAAGATGGCCTCCAATCCGCTAGCGTCCAGCCCGGCCACGCTTCCATTATTAACGGCAACCGTTATGGCCTGGCTCTCGTCCAGACCCGAGATGGGAATCTGTGTGCCGTTCACCGTGCGAAACTCCATGGACGCCACCTCCGTAGACACGGTGTGATTGGCGACATAGTTAAACGGGAATGGATTTGGCTCCATTTGGAAGAGCAGTTGCACGATGCCGTCCTCGCCATTGGCTCCTGGCGCCAGAGCGCCCCCTGCTGCCCGTCCCAGACTAGTGTTGAACGCTCGCGGGATGGAGAAGCGCCGGCACTCGGGCGCGTCGCTCTCGCCGTAGCAGAGCAGGCTCTGAGGATCGGCACGTTTCCCGGCGGCTGCGATCTCGGCGCCGCGGAGGATCAGGGGCTCCTCGTTCAGGACGCGGCCCAGCATCAGGATCCGCATGAGGACGGAGGACAGGGTGTAGGCTTTAGCCGCCACTCGCAGCGGGTGATGCTGATGCTCCTCTAGGAGGAGCAGAGGCTGCTGGGAAATGCTGTCGCGGTCCTCGGCCTCCGGCGCCGGAGATGAGGTCTGGCTCACCTGGTGGATCAGGTCACCTGACGGGGGGAATTACAGGAGGTTTCAATTACTGAAAACCAGCAGGATTTAAGGCTCAATGAAAACACAAACAGGAGAGAAGTGCTGTACGCTTCTTCATAAATATATAAAAAATTAAATAGAACATTACATTAATTGCAATTAATCACACTGCCCCAAATTAAAGATTAATCAAAGACATGGCAGATGAGTAAATAACTGAACTGACATAATATAATGTAATATAATATAATAAATTCTATTTTTAAACAATACTTTCTATAAATTAAAAGTATAAATTAGCCTTGAGAAAAATGAAATGTATATACCTAATTAAAAAATTACTCTTATAAATGAAAGTCCCAAAATTAAGACAAATCAATTACATTATTGTGGCAAATAATATAATAAAATATATTTTTTAACAATATTTTCTATAAATTAAAGTATAAATTAGCTTTGAGAAAAATAGAAATATACATATCTTTTAAGCATGGGGTAATTTTAAAATGACTCTTATAAATGAAAGCCCCAAAATGAAGACATTATTGTGGCAAATA
>NC_136881.1:38809804-38854804 GCF_949152265.1 Phoxinus phoxinus
TATCATTGTAAAATTAGCTGTTCTTTTTTAATTATTAAATACAAATAATTTAATTTAATGCATTTATTATATTTATGTAATATTTCACTTTATTAAAATATAAATATTATCTGAATACATGATTTATTACAATTAAATGCGTTATATATATATATTTTTTGTATTTCAATGCCATTTATTTACCAACTTTTATGTATTTATTCAAATGAGCAGATTATTCAAATAAATTATGATATTAATTTATTATATATTTGAATAAATGATTACATATAAAATCAATAATATATATTAGTAATCATATTTACATTATAATTTTATAATTATTTACAAATGTACTTCTATGTAGCTACAAAAATTGTCATAATTAAATAAATTCAAACTAGATAATTAAATTTATTTTTAAAATTCTATTATTGAATAAAATAATAATATTCATGAGCAGTTTTCATTTTATTGAAAGGTGAATTATTACATTTATTACATGTAATAATTTATTTATTAATAATATAAATATTATTTGAACACATTTAGGTAACGCGTTATATAAATGTGTGCAAAATATATTATTAATGGAGTAAAAATGTATTATTATTATTACTATTTAGTTTTATGTTTAAACATTTTTTTAAATAAATTCACACGAAATGCATTATATAAATGTGTAATAATACTCTATTTTTATTTCAGTGACCCCGCAGTGACCTCCATCACATCTATCCCGATCATGTTTGAACCACTAGATAAGCATCCCTGAAATGTACCATAATATTTACTGACTCATGGGTATCAGACCAAGTGTTTGACCGCCTGGTCACCAAGTAAATGTGTGTGTGTGTGTGTGTGTGTGTGTGTGTGTGTGTGTGTGTAACGCGGTGGAACACATCACATCACAATGATGAAATCATCGCCCTGTTCGCCCACTCAGGTTTTCCCTCCCTTTGGTTCCCATAACCATAACATCACTCCAGTCTCAGTCTAAACATGATCAGAGAGCGGGATGGAGAAAAGCAGGAGGAATGCTAATGAAAAAAGAGTGTGTTCTCGCTCGCTTTTCAGAATGACATCATGCTGCTGTCGCCATGTAAAGCTCTCCTCAATACATTACGACGGCATGTTTCCTCTAATAAATAAGGCACGAGTGACTCACTAAATCCAAATATGTCATTCCCAACATTCAGATTCTATGAGGATCATGTTATTCCTAGGGACAAATGATGATATCATGCTGCTTTCAATGCTTCTCAGAAAGCTAAGAGCACAAATTCAAGTTTTAAGCCGTGCACTGGTCAAAACCCTAATAGACATGGATTAAAAATACAGTTCAGTTTTGATTTCATGCTGTCCATTACCACAAAAACCGTTTGAGCGTCCCGACCAGGGGTGCGTTTCCCGAAAGCATCTTTAACTATGGTCAAAGTTCGGTCGTTATCAGCAGTTCAACGAGTCGCTGTTTCCCAAAACCATCGTTTAACGGACATTCGCGATCAGCATCGCAGACTTGTGTGTTTGACCGACAGATCTCGACCTGTGGTTAAGCAGAGATTCTTGTGTGCATGACGTGTGGACTCAATAAATCCTTATCATTTGTGCAACGTTTGGTGGTGCAAAATGAAAATTCAAAATGAAAATTCAATTATATAATTTACATTTGCCATTTCATACACTAGTTTTAATTTGTAAATTAAATACATATTTTAATGCTTTAAAAGTTGCAAAATTAAAATTTAGAATGTATTACAGAAATTATTAGATCTGTTTAACATGTTCAAGCAAAAACTGTCGCAAAATTGTAATTTAAATGTTACTTTTTCTTAATTGCATTTACTTCCATTAAGTGTCCTGCAATGAATGTAGCAAAATTCATTGTGCAATTTGAAAATGCCTTCTGAGCCGATCACGTGCCCGTCCCGCCCTGTCAATCACTCCGTGAAGGCGGGGCTCAGACAGCAACAGGTAAACATAGGCTATGGTGCGTATATTGAGGTGTTGGAAGGAAACACGGCGGCGGCAGAGCTGATACGAGCGTTAAATGCAATAGCAGATGAAGTGGAGCGTGAACAGAGGAATACTAGTGTTTCCGGAGATTATTACGCGTCTGCAGGTGAAAGAACCAGTGCGATGTTGGACCGTCTGGGTCTGGGAGAATGTTCTGCCTTATCAGGCGTCGACACCCGTGTCAACATAGAGAGCTTAAGTCCCTCCCCTTCCGGTGGACCATGGGACCTTATTTCGGAACAATATTGTATGGTAGTCAATGGCGAGAGACAACAAATATTTTGATCTCGTTTGAATTGTGCCCTGAATTACACATATGATGTTTGTCAATTTAAAAGATACATTTTAAAGTCAAGAAAGTCGGAGTTTGATGTAAAACTGTTGAGGTGTAAGACTTTGAAAATACATAATTACGAAGACTACAAACCGAAAAGGCGCACATGTGACGTCATACCTTTTCACTCAATGAATGAAGCTAACTTTACTGAAGCTAACTTTACTGAAGCTAACTTTACTGAAGCTAACTTTACTGAAGCTAACTTTACTGAAGCTAACTTTACTGAAGCTATCTTTACTGAAGCTAACTTTACTGAAGCTATCTTTACTGAAGCTAACTTTACTGAAGCTAACTTTACTGAAGCTGACTTTACTGAAGCTAACTTTACTGAAGCTAACTTTACTGAAGCTAACTCTACTGAAGCTATCTTTACTGAAGCTAACTTTACTGAAGCTATCTTTACTGAAGCTAACTTTACTGAAGCTAACTTTACTGAAGCTAACTTTACTGAAGCTAACTTTACTGAAGCTAACTTTACTGAAGCTATCTTTACTGAAGCTAACTTTACTGAAGCTAACTTTACTGAAGCTAACTTTACTGAAGCTAACTTTACTGAAGCTAACTTTACTGAAGCTAACGTCTGTCAATTATTCTATAGTCTTACGTTATAATCGTAACGTTACGGGTGATGCCGGAGTGTGTTGTACCAGACTGCACACACACGAGCAACGGTGACGTATAGTGCGAGGCGAGAGATGTAGTTCATTGAGCGATTTTCACATAAAACTAAACGCTACTCTTCTGTTTTATGACAAACTGCGACTTTCTTGACTCTCATAATTATCTTTTAAATTGACGAACATCATATGTGTAATTCAGGCACAGTTCAGACGGAATAAAAAGATAAGTTGTCTCTCGCCATTGACCACCATACATATTTTTTCCGAAATAAGGTCCCATGAGCCGGAAGCGGAAGGGCGGGACTTAGGCTCTCTATTACGTCGAGCTGCTGTTGTCTGATGCTGGACTGTTGATGGTTTCGTTTTGTATAAAACATTCTCATTGTCTGATACATGCTTATCTTTATTCTTATTACTATTAACTGTAATTACCCAATAATGTTGGAGATCCTTTAGTTTTTCCTTACAAATGTAATTTACGTCTTTCAGTTTGTCAAGAGATTTAAAGCGTGGTTATTGAAGAGTGCGCGTGTGCGAACGTGCTCTAGTACGTAAGATCGAGCTTATGAATGAATCTGGAAATAAAGCAAAATAACTGAGAAAAATTAGAATTAGTCCTCAGATGCCATGACCGTAATTTATAGCAAAACATCAAGCATGAATTCGATCTCGAAGCGATTCATTAAAAGTAGTTATTACTCCACCATGTGCGTGACATCATTAACAAACGTGGTTGAACGACCAATTTGCGACAATATGGTTTTGGAAAACAGGCGAGACTAGCTAGTTGATTTCTTCAACGATGCATCATACTATAGTTAAGGTGCGTTCACACTACAAGCGGAAAAGCGACACGTTACCATTCATTTCAATGGGGAGCGGGCGGTTTCTGGCGACACACGCGATCACGGCCGTTGGCGACCTGATGGGGCGTGTCTGGCGATGCGACAAAGTTGATATCTGTTTAACTTTATGCAAATGAAGGGCGAATTTCGGGAGCGACAACCAATAAGAGTGAAGTCAGTGGAGCGCGTGATCATCCGTCACTCTGACAGAGTTGAACGAGAAGCTAATTTTAGCTGTCAGAAACGGTCCTATAGGTTGTGATATATCTCCGTGTGCATACAGTGGTGTTCACAGTACTGACTCAGAGCCTGACTGGTTTCCTGAACCCATATAGACCGGTATTTGCCCGTTTGTTGCAATTAAATAGCCGTGATGGCAAAAAGCACTCACAGTTCTCGTTCATCTTTATTATTATGCATGTTATACTGATTCCATTTATATTTAGAATTTTCCTTCCAAAATGTTTGTTTGTAGTGGCAAGAAAACGGATTTGTTGTCTACAACATGGAGAAACATCCGTGAATGTCACTCACAAACATTACTAGGCAACCAGTAGCGGGAACGCACACTAGCGACCTAACCGCCAGCCACTGGCGACCTGCTCGCTTGTAGTGTGAACGTAGCTACAAGCGGCAAGTTACGTCGTTGTACGGGAAAAGCACACCAGCCCGAAACGAATAATTATTTGTGGTTTTGCAGACTTTCCCATTGGCAAAACAGGTTTAATAGTAACCCTATGATTGATGGCGGCGTGTCATGAGTGTGTGAGTGTGGTTCTCACCCCTCTGTGTGAGCTGTGGCAGTTATTGCAGGTGCCGGCCAAGTACACGTATGAGCTCTGACTGATCTCGTAGCGGGACTGAGCTTTGCACGACACACACTCCAGCGACACCATCGGGATGCGCCCGCTCTGCACCCACACCTGCCAGAAACAGTGAAGTCAAGAGAAGTTATGCAATTATGTTTTCTGTTGACCATGGAACCCAATTCATTTAAAACCTTTCTCACTCTTTGAACTTGATTGAAATACATTCAACGTTAGCGCCGAGACTGACGGATCTCCCTGACCTGCTCTGACTGCGACGCGGAAATAATGAATTCTGCTCAACTATTGAGAGGAAATAAAAGGACTTTACATCGGTTTCATCACGGTTCCCAAAGCAATCAGACCTTCAAAAGTAAAATCTCATGAAACATTCCCTTTAGCACATCATATCAGGCTTTCACGTGTAGCTTGGAATTGTGAAGGTCAGAAAGTAAAAAAGCAAGTTAATTATGTTTTGAATTATGTAACGTACCTTCCTTTGACCGGTTTGGGTCAGTTAATCATAGCTAAATACAGAGCATGCTAAATAAGAATGAATACTTTGTAATGATAATAGTGGCTAATAGTGGCTGTAGAGCAAAACAAAAAGGTGGGTATTCAGATGCTCATAATTTGGATCATTTGCATGCGCTGCATTGTTTTTGCTCGAGCTTCAGTATTGTAAGTATGCAAATGAGGTAACCGCACAAATACACCCCCAAAACACACAATCTTGCAGGCAACTTTTGAGTAATCAGGTAGTGGAGGATGTGCTTTTGTTCCTCATTTAATCATTTTCTGTGGTCATGATAGCTAAAAAAATAAATATTGAAATAAGATTCAGTTTACCGCCAGCTTTCCATGCCGGGGCGGCAACAGCGTGACGTTAATTGTGTGGCATTCAAAAAGCCCTGAGTTTTTGATTGTGAATAATTAGTATTTCTAATTTACATAGAAAAGAGGTGTGTTTGCAATGAAAAGAATGACAATGACTTCATTTAAATGGTGCTCTGTTCACTTAAACTGGACCGCGGGGAGTAATGCGGGTTTTTTCGTGCAAGGTTTAAAAGAGTGAGGTGAGGTGATTTTTTTTTAATGAATTAGCAAATTCAAACACAGTAGTTACGAAAAAAAGATTGTAGCCTAATCTACAATCAGGGCCCTCACCGTTTGGGTCGTGGACTCCGGGGTCATGCCTTCTTTACTGACGGTCAGGCGGAAGGTATACTCAACGTCCACCTCCAGTTCGGACCCAGAGATTCCCAGAACCGGGTCGCTCGGACCCAACCCAAAATGCAAAGTGGAACAGTGATCTGGACCCTGTGTGGTGGAGTGAAGAGGTGCTTTACAAAAGCTGCATTTGGTCATAAATCATCTCATTTATTTGCCTCAGGATAAACAAGACACCAGCATAAACACCTGCTCAAACCTTTAAATTTCTTTTTTGTTTTGTGACATTTTTTGCTTGAAAAGTGTGCTTGCACTTTCATTAAAATAAACACCACTTGGTTTTATATTTTATGTAATGCAATGACATCCATAAATGTTTAATGTGGCTTAAGTGCTATTTTTGAACTTGAAATATTCCATTCTACCTGATATAATATTCCTTTGAATTTCTGTCAGTGATAAAATGTTTTAATAAAAAGCAGGAATCTCTGCTCCCCTCCGGCAGCAATTCTGATAGGCTGGGAGAACTCGGAGGAATGCTGAGTTTTTCCCCCTGCTGGTTATGTAACTGATCTCAAGTATACACCACCCAAACATCCACTTTTGTGGCTCATACTTGACATATTTCGTCTTTCCGGGTTGCTGTTATTCACTGTTATGCACTTATTCAAGCCTCTGATACTAAACATCCCTCATACTAAAACACTTTTTTCTCTCAAATTCACACATTCAAATCTCTGTTAAGAGCGTTTTTAAAAATGGC
Organism: Phoxinus phoxinus; assembly: GCF_949152265.1. Taxonomy (NCBI): domain Eukaryota; kingdom Metazoa; phylum Chordata; class Actinopteri; order Cypriniformes; family Leuciscidae; genus Phoxinus; species Phoxinus phoxinus. Next base: position 38,816,341 of record NC_136881.1, read on the forward strand.
AATTACTTAAACTCTCCAACCCTCTCTCAGAAATACACGCAAATCTGAAACATGTGACAAATGTCATGATTGTTACGGTCTATTTGCATTAGTTTAATATCCAGCTGGGCACATTTATGCATTCATTACCCAGCTAAGTTGCAAAATCTGTTATTTACTTTAATATTTATTAAAGCTACACTGTGTAGGAATTACTCCCATCTAGCGGTGAAATTGTATATGACTACCAACTGAATATTACTTTCTAGCCCCTCCCATCCCGAGGGCGTTTTAACTCCTACGGTGGCCGTGTTATTTTAAATCTGTCGGCAGTTGCGAGTAATCTCCCCGTCGCATTCGTCACGGTGCCACTGAGTGTAAAAACGCGAAAAGCGAAGCTTGAGTTTACAGGTATGTCCCTCTTTGGCTAATGTATTTTCAAGATGGAGGCGCAACATGGCTGCCGCCACTCGAGCGACTCACTCGTATCTATTACAAATGGCAGATTCTACGCTTACGAGAATACTTGATTAGTTGGTAGAAGTAATTATACATTAATGAACACATAATTTTGAAAGAACAAAGTGTTTTTTTGCTAAGAATCAACTTAAAAAATGACACAGTGTAGCTTTAATTTAGTTAGTATATAATTTTTTTATCTTTGTAAAAAAGTTCAGCACTATTTTACTTTTGATATTTTGATTCAGTATCAGTTTCAAAAACTACTACTTAATTAATCGGTAGGTACTGCCCAACTTAGTTATCGTTATCGGTTGACCTCTAGTCTAAACGTATTTGAGATGCATCAGCCGCCACATTTGTTCTTACATCTTTAGCTATTTTACAGTCTAGATTAAGGATGTTCAACCCTGCTCCTAGACGGTCATTTTCCAGCCGAGTTTAGCTTCAGCCCCAATTAAACACACATCAACAAGCTAATCAAGGTCTTTAGGACCGCTAGGCAGATGTGTTAGGGCTAAAATTTGCAGGAAAATGGCCCTCCAGGAGCAGGATCGGACACCCCTGGCCTAAATCCATGCATGTTCTTCATTGTCAGTGAGCAAGAGGAACAGAAAGCATTTATCTGTGACATATCAATCTTGATTACCTTTGAGGTGCTCACACATTCCCAGTGGTAGCTGAGCAGGGACTGGTTCTCCGGATCCAGATTGGGGTCGTAGGATTGCTCTGCGCTCAAATGCAAATCCTGAGTTTTAGACCACACACGGTATGTGCCACCCTCAATGATGGGCACCAATTTTTTGGACATCACCGAAAGTTGGAGACATGCTGCTTTACGTAGTGGCACTCCCTCGTAAGACAGAGAAAAAACTAGAGTGTAGTTCCCAGCGTAAATCGACATCTTGGGCACTGAAAGCTGGAGTCTCCGGACGTTGACTTCTGCGGGGAGACGGACCTTGGATGGTGGCGGACCTTTCTTGTCCTCATCCTGACAGCGAGGGGAGGTGAGGATCTCCCACAGGTACTCTACTCCATAGAGGGCACAGCCTTTTAAGTTCACACTGGCCTCTACCAAGGTTGGCTGGTACCGCCAGATAGCAAGCCGTGGAGCTTGAATGATCTGAACTTCTGGTTCGTCACACTTCAGGACTGAGATGTTGATCTCAGTCTGTGCTGTAACCCAGCTGACAAGGTTAGAGATGTTAACTCGCACCACATAGTGACCAGGACTGAAGTAGATATGGCTAAGGGAAGGTGTAGTTGTGACAGCGGTTGAAGAACTGTCCCCAAAGTGCCACTGATATGTTGCTGGAGTGGAAACAGGAGTGATTCCCACTTGGAAACTGACCGTCTTGTTTACAAAGGTGTCGCTTGGTTGAGCTTCCAAGAAGGCTGACCTGATACTGTTCTGAACTCGTATAACCTTGGTCATGTTAAGACCGTTCAGGGAATTGAACGCTCTTAGGAATATGGTCAGATTGCCTGGCTGATCTGGTGCATATGTCACCGACTTGCCAACATGGGAAATCTTGTGACCATGATGAAGGTCGAAGGTCCACAGGATGGTCAGTGGCTCACGTGTTGGAGTGCTTGCTACATAAGACCTAGGTACTCCGACAGGTATAGCGGCATCACAGCAATCCAGTATGGTCAGCTTGGTCACAGGCTCCATCACTTCAATGTGCAGAGTCTTTCGTTCTGAACTCACTTGGTTGTGGGCAGTAAGGTTGACGTAGTACTTGGCCACACTGGTGAACTGGTGGATGTACGTTTGATTGTTTAGGACAACAGTTGCATCACCACTAATGCTCAGGATGAAATTAACAGAAGTTCCAGACGAGACCGAGATTGTAAACTCAACATTTTCACCAACCGCAGCAATTTGTTTGCTGGCCCTGAGCTCCAGACCCTGGATACGGTCTTGAACTGTAAAGTCACGCAAGTACGATTCTCTGCTGATGTCATTAGAGGCATTCAAAGCGACATTGAAGATTCCCGTTTTGAGGAAGATGTAGGAGGTGGCACGCTGGTTTGATTTTGTGCTGTCTGGCAATAGCCACATCCATGAAATGTTGGATCCCATCCGTGTTTCTCCATACAGAGAAACATTGTCCCCCGAGGCTACAAAGTTCTCTATAACATTTGTGGCAATGAAACTCAATCCAGAGATCGGTTCTTGAACGCTGATCCACTTTGAGACCATTTCAGAGCTGATTTTATTGGAAACCTCCACTTTAACCAGTTTCAAACCTGCGTTTCTGAAACTGTGCATGACGGAGGACATGTCGGATGTTAACAGGTCACCATCTGCCCACCATCTGTAATGGAGATCCGTCCCAAAACTTACAGATACCGTCATAGTCGTCATGGCGTTTACTGCAGAAGGGTTTGGTGAAGACTCGAGGACCAGCTCCCTCACAGGATCCAGAAACTCAATAGTTTTGTTTACAACCAGCTGGCCAAGCAAGTTGGTTGCCTTGAGAAGCACCTCACAAGGACCCGGGGTGGAATAATTGAGGTCTATGGTCTTTCCCGTGAAGTTGCGGTCATGGTTTTCATGTTCCCTCAGAAGGTTCCAGCTGAAGGTCATGTTGGTGCCCTCTTTTAACGAGGCTTGTAAGTGGAGGACACGATTGGTTGCAAAACAGCATCCTTCAATAAGTTCATCAGCCACTATATGCAAGCCCTCCAACTCACGCTGCACAAAGATATTAATGCTGGACTGAGCAGTGCCGATGTCATTCTCTGCAGTAACAATAACATTGAAAGTCCCAACGGAGCGAAACGTGTAGAACATTGTGTGAGTGCCTTGGATAGATGTGCACCGGTCACAAAGAATCCAAGAGTACCGGACGTCATCTCCTTGGTCGAAGTGTGCCTCAAAGTGGACAGAAGCATTCAAAGGGACATTGACAAAGCTGGCATTTACTGACAGTCCTGAGATTGGTGCCAAGACCACAACGAAAATCTCCTTTTTGGTCTCACTCACTTCATTCTTGCCTGTGACACTGATGTTGAACCTGCCTGAAGAATTGTAAGCATGTGATACGTTTGTCCCATTTAGTCGAGTCCCATCTCCAAATTCCCAGATGTAGATAGCATTCGTCGAGTCTGAGGATGCTTTGAAAGCATAGTTTCGGTGTAAAGACAGATTGTTTCTTTTTTCTCCATTATGACTGATCAGCAAAGACCCAACGGATTGTTGTACCTCAATTGAAACTGAGCTATTGATACAGGAGATATTGTTGAGCACAGTAACTGTTACCAGATATTCCCCAGCACTCTTGAAAGTAAAAGCCATCTCCTTCCCACGCCGAACAGGACCTCTCGAGTCAAGTACCCCAAAATCCCACAGGTACGTGTAGTTAAATTCAGGGAAGGCAGCTACTGTAAATCTACTCTCCTCGCCGAGCTTCACATGTGTTCTCAGAGGAAACACGGACACTGTTGTAACTTCAGGTTGGACGCAGATCCTCGTGTAAAAATTGGCCTTGTTTGCTTCGCTTGACATAAGCAGCGAGAGATGGTACTCTCCACTCTTAACATATGAGTGCGTTATCAGCGCCGTTCCATACTGAGTCTCGTTGGGGCTTCCGTCTCCGAAACTCCACACGTATTGATGTCCTGACGCATTCCCTGACACAAACGCATGGAAGCTGACCTCTTTGTTTTCCTGAATGCACCCGGGAGGTTCTAGCGATAGCACTTGTAGAACAAACACCTCAACAGGTAAGGTTACCCACTGAGAGCTCACGGCATTCTTTGCGGTGACGTTAACCGTGTAGTTTCCATCTTTCCTGTACCTATATTCAACTTGTGGTTCCACACCCGTGTGCACCGTTCCATCACCCATGTCAAAGCTCCATGTTACGTTGTTACCGGCTTCTAGACTTGCTGTGACGATGGTAGGCGTGTTGCGTTCGGTGGGAGCAGATGACACCACCTCCAAGCCCTTAACGTCCTCATAGACGGTAACTTCGGCACATGTGTCTGTCCAGCTAATGGTGTTGTTCACAATCACGCAGATGTTGTAGACGCCGCTGTGAGCGTACGCGTGAGGAACCCTGCGTTCACGTCCCTGCTGGATACTCGAATTGTCACCGAAGTTCCAGGTGTAGATGATGCCGTAGGGAGACGGTAAGGGGTGGGCCTCAAAGTCAGCTGGTTTTTCGGCATTTAGGAGTGATGGGTAAGTTTCGATTTGCACACTTGTCAGAATGCTGAAGACGTATACGTCGACCTTGCATGTCTTGTTCTCATAGCGGTTGGAAGCAGAGAGCATTAGGGTGTACTCCCCTGCAAAAAAATATGAGTAGAAAAAAAGATCAATATGGATATCAAATATAATCAGTATGAATACAAAATGCGAAATAATATGTATATAAACGTATAGCCAATAAAATATAATTAACTGTATAGCCAATAAAATATAATTAACATAATTATAATCAATATGAATAAAAAATAGTCAATATGAATGCAAAATATTTATAAAAATATAATATGTATATAATAAATTATATTATATTATATTATATTAAATTAAATTAAATTAAATTATATATATATATATATATATATATATATATATATATATATATATATATATATATATATATATATATATATATATAGAATAAATGAATACAGAATTGATTCTATGTTCAATATGAATAATATGGATATAAAATATAATCAATATAAATATAAAAATAGTCAATATGAATGCTAAATATATTCAATATGAATAAAAATATGTATAAAAACACAATATATGTATATGATATATATATATATATATATATAAATATATATATATATTATGAATATAAATTATAATTAACATGGATATAAAATAAAAAACATATAATCAATATAAATAAATAATATAAACGTTTTTTTTTACCTGGCTGTGCATAAATATATTCCATATGGTCATGAATCACCACCTGGTTACTGGAGGAGTTATCGTAAGGGGGCTTAAACTGGTGTGTATGGTTTCCTCCATCTCCAAACCACCACCTGTGACACATAAAACCATCAAAACATTACATCACAAACAAACCCACTGGATGCCTGATTACATGCACTATTTTAAAACCGGCTTCACTTCATCAGTTTCTCACAATGTAGAGAGTGTTTTAATCTTTGGGAATGTTACACTGTTAACCTGACAAATCTTAAGACCTGTTTAGTCCTGGTATTAAGATGTGTTTTGGTCGATCGGATCACATAGACGAGGGAGACACATTCCCGTTCACACCTGGTGTTTTAATCCGTCTCTTCTGTCCACTTTCAAACACTTCTGTCCTGATTTCTTCGAGAGGAGAGGGTCTATGGGCGGGTAAATGTGTGTGTTTTCAGATCTTTCAATCTAATGGATGAAATAAGCTCACGCTATTAACATATGAACTCGACCGGAGACGACGGAAAAACACACGGAGAGCATCAGCTTTAGTTTCTGTTCTGACAGACGTAAGATCAGCCGAACGCTGTGAGTGTGTGTGTGTGAGAAATCAGGAATGATGAGAGAACATTGTGCTTGATACATTTTTCATCTTCAAACCAAACTTGAGTCAAAGTTTAAACCCCGTCTGGCTCGAGCTCTTCTCATAATGTTACGCATTAGATCAGTAGACGGAGAGAAGACGGTCTTATGTGGCTGTTTGAACACATTCGACCACATGAGTGTTTACACTACAAAATAAATCCGGTTTAATGTGTTTTCAACTTCCTCTGGAAGCGGTGGAAAGTGTACGAGCTGAAAACCCCGTTTACACCTTTAGCGTCATCCACTTGTGATCCGATCGACCAAAACACATCTTAATACCAGGTGTTAACAGCGCCTTGAAGTCAACGTGAAACCGGCAACCCATTTTCCTTATGCGATGTGACAAGATACTCAATATAGAAAAAAGACAGGCCTTGATTTTATCAATAGGGAATTAAACAGTGGTTAGGGAAGAGTTGAAAAAAAAGTCACAGCCTTTTTACATTGCAGGTTGTTTTTCCTTTCGAATAATGACACACTGTGCACAATAAGACCAGGGACATGTATTAAAAAAGTCAACTCTGGTTTTATGTTGGCTTTAAAGAAAGTTATTGCAGTATAAAAAGGGGACTAATGGATGGGGGGAAAGCCAACTTTAAGTCTCTTTTGGTGCCTCGGGAATGTGCAAGAGCAAGGTGGCAGGTCTGTTTTGAAGATATTTTTAGCTGGAGAGAATAAAAGCACTGTCTTGTCTGACTCATCGCTGCGGGAGGGAGTGGTGGAGCTGCTGTTGAATCATCGGCTCAGCTCCCGGATACACACCTTCATCTCTCACTCCATCTTATCCCCAAATTCTCCATGGATGAGGAACCCAAAGGAGAATCAGGTATCACGATTGACTGAACAAGCCGAGGGCTGAACTCCAGAGATACTGAGCAGGCAAGATAAAAGAGTCGGGAAGAAACCACCCTACAGTGCTTGTCTGAAAGGCTTTTTTTTTTCCTGACAATAAATAGAGAACTCCATGAAATAAATAAATAAAGCAGACATCTGCAGTGGCGCGCAGCAGGCTTCTGCATGGGGGAAGGAATGGAAAGTTTGGGAATCTTTCTATGCTTGGCGTTTAAGGGAAAATTCTTGTCAGCATTTTTTGCTAACCACAGACTGTAAATCTAGAGAAAAGTGCCATTAAAAGGGAGCAGGCTGGGATTGTGTGAGGCGGTGGAAGCCATGGAGAAGATAAAAAAAAAGAGTGTGTGCAGACCGAGTACATTAAACAGTCATGGGATGTGAATGTAGAAAGCAGTCTAAGAAGAGAGTTATTCAAAGAGAGCATTCACAACCCATTTTACTTCCATTATGTGACATATTTCAAAGAGAAAGCTTGTTCGCGCCACAGAATAAAAAATTAAAAAGGTCATTGCGACTTTTTATCCTACAATTCTTTTTTCTTTGAAATTGCGAGTTTACATCTCACAATTCTGACTTTTTATCTCAGAATTGTGATATAAAGTCGCAATTGCGAGTTATAAAGTCAGAATTGCATTATATAAAGTCACAATTGTGAATTATAAAGTCACAATTGCGTGTTATAAAGTCAGGATTGCGTGATATTAAGTCAGAATTGAGAGTTAAAAAGTCAGGATTGCGTGATATAAAGTCAGAATTGAGAGTTAAAAAGTCAGGATTGCGTGATATAAAGTCAGCATTGCGTGATATAAAGTCAGGATTGCGTGATATAAAGTCAGGATTGCGTGATATAAAGTCAGAATTGAGAGTTAAAAAGTCAGAATTGTGAGATATAAACCTTACAATTGGACTTTATAACTTGCAATAAAGTCAGAAAAGAGAAAAGATGTGAGAGTTGCGAAATATAAACTCGCAATGGTGAGAAAAAAATAGTCACAATTGCGATATATCGCAATATTTATACCTCGCAATTCTGAATTTGTAACACACAATTGTGAGTTTATATCTCACAATTTTGAGATGTAAACACGCAATTGTGAGATAAAAAAAATCGCAATTATCTTTTGAAATGTTTTATTCTGTGGCGGAAACAAGCTTCCATAGAAACATGATATTCAATAAGAAAAAAATGCACTAAAGCACTTGATTTTATACGTCAGGAATAAACTGGTCGTTTCATGTCAAAGCATCCCAATGCTAGGACTTCTTTAACCAATAATTATTTGCTATTATTGCTGTATTCTTTATGACAGGCATTAAATTACTGCATTACCGCCTTTTAAAGAAACTGCATTAACCCTAATGTAAACGACAAAGCTTTCTGCTGAAGTCTTTAGACCTCGAATCTTTAATTTGACCAATCAGAGCTTCACTGTAGCAGAACATACCAGAAGGTGACGTTCACCGCCATGTCTATCTTCACAGTCGCAGAGAGGTTCAGGGACAAACCCTGCTGCACGATTTTGGGGACACCATGGACGGCGGGGACAGTCATCGGGTTCATGCGGTCCACCGTCACGTTGAAGAGTTCGGTCAGCATGCTAACCTGGTTCATAGCCATTACCTTGGAGACAAGAGACGGGTCAGTTCCTGAGCGTATGGAGTCAGTGTTGCTTTTACCACAAACTGCACCGAGTTCAATGGAAACCAGTCACCTTGAGTTTGTAGACTGCTGCATTCTGGTAGATGATGTTTAAATTGCTGTTGTAGTACGTGAAGTACGGTTTATCATCCACCGTCCATCTGAACGACGGGTCCGTACCTCCCTCCACAGACGCCACGTAACTCTGAAACGCAAGACGGAGAGGAAGAGGGGAGCAAAGAAGACGACTGTTAAAGAGAAAGGTCAGGGCCGTAACAAAGCCGGCATGGGGGATGAAGAACAGCATTAAACCTTCAGACCCGCTTCTCTCTCACAGACATCTTTTATGGACAAACATAAAATATAAGCAATAAATACTCTATTCTTGGACACGAAGGCCTGGTTTCACAGGGCTTAGATAAAGCCAGGATTAGGCCTTGGTTCAATTAGGGACATTTAAGTAGCTTTTATAAATGTGCCTTGAAAAACACTGTTGTGTATCTTGAGGCAAAACAATGACACTGCATATTTTAAGATATGCCAGGAGAAATTACTTTTAGCATGCATTTTAGTTTGTGACTAGCTCAAGCCTTGTATGTGAAGGTGTTTAGAAACCAGTTTAATCCAGCCTAAAACCAGCAAACCACATGATTTAAGTGTTTTTTTTACAATTTTAACAATGATACACAATCCTAGGACAGCAGATGTTTAGAAGGTAAAGTCTTTAAACTAGCCTAAGGTGGTTAGCTGGTCTGCTGTGATGGTTTTCGATGGGTTTTGGGCACTTGCCAGGGTAGGAAACTAGTTTAACCCTCTGGTGATCTTTGAGTGTCTGTCAATTTTTTTTATTTTCAATTAATTATTTCAATTAAATTAATGTACTATATTTTAGTTTGATAATGTTTTCAAGCGTTTTTCATATTTTGTATTTTAGGGGATTTCTACATTTGGCAGATTATTGCTGAAGTGAAAAACGTTTTAGTGAACTTTAAAAAAGTTTTAAATTTTTATATGAAATATATATTTTCAAAAACATGTTTTACTCTAGCCTGGCTAACGCCAGACCCAATTCTCGTTGAGACTTGGGTCTGGGAACCACATGTTAATTTTCTCGTATTTGAGGCGTGGTTTACGAATGCCCGGCGCCGTTTATTGGGTGCTAAGAATGTCTATCAAAAGCGCCTGTACGTTCATAGCCAATCATTTCCATTATACCAGACGACGTATGTAGAGCGACAGAAATTAGACAAGGAAGAAGACGATGGGTAAGATATTTTTGTGTAAACAATGATGTTCAGCGACTATTGCCGTTTGTGCAAGATAAACATGAGGGTCGAAGGTATATATGGATATAATCAAACTGCTTAGTTGTGTCGCATAGATATCGTCATCGTCTTGTTGCTCCCTCCCCGTTCTGTGATTGGTTCCCTAGATGAGGTGAAAATCTGGTCCATGGTATCCAGACTGCCTTTCAGCGTGAGTAAATTTGCGCTGCGCAAAGGCAGTATGGGGAAACCCAGGCTAGTTTTACTCTAAAACCGTGAGGAAAATCAAAGCCATACATCTAAACAAGTTGTGCTCAAAATTTTAGCTTTATATCTAAAAAAATTTGCTTTCAGCGAGATTTTGTTTGGCTGCAGTACCAAAAGTTTCCACTAGATGAAATTCGTCTCCCATTCATTTCCAATGTTCTCATTATTGACCGCGAGGAGCACAAGTGTGACTATTGTTTTCAGGACCATTTAACCAGTTCGAATCATGGCCATGATTTTTTTTTTTGTGTTCACACAGCAAGTGCCAAAACCTTTAGCAAGTTTCGTACAATTCCGATGAAGAAGAAAAAAATTTATGTAACATTTTTCAGTGAAGAGCACAACAAGAAAAGAAAACCAGATGTTTAGAAGGTGAAGTCATGCTGACAAATGGCTTAAACGATGCCTATCTCGTCTCCTTTGTTGGTTTTTAGTGCTGGGTAACCAGTTTAACCCAGTCTAAAGGTCCTTGCACACTTCGATGGCTCTGAAAACATCATTCAAATGCTTGTTACGGATGCGAAAAACGCAGAAAATCGAACCCGTTCCGAATTTTTTTATGCCGGACGAAAGTTTCGGAGACAATGTGTAAGGGGTGATTGACAAAACATGAGATTGTTTTTATTTTTTAACGTGCGAAAATTTCGGACTCATAAATCCAACAAACCCCCTGGTTTAAGTGTGTTTTCTCAGAAGGGAGGATGTCACGTACCACTATGGACTCCATCAGGACTCTGTGCGCAGGATGCGGTTGGACAGCCAGGCCCCGGAGCGGCTCTTGCACCCTCGCCTCAATTCGTAGCGATGCTTCGGTAAATTCGCTCTTGACATGAAGCGTTACGGTGGTCTGTCCCGGCGTGGACCCGAGCTGGAGGTCGACCCATGCGAACATGGTGTCGTTGTACGGGCCGGGCCTTCTGCATTCGGCCACCTTCGCCACCAGGTCCTGGGGACACGAGCTGTGAAAGGCCGTGTTGCTGCCCTCCCGCTCAATCAAGGCATCGTGCTGCGAGCGGACCGCCACGAGAATCCACGTCTGATTGGGGAGGAAGTACACCGTCCCGCTGTGGTTAATCGGATGGATCACGGTGGGCGCCAGTGGTGGGACGACTTCAATCAGACAAGATGCAGTGACGGGAAAGTCCTTATCATCGGACGTCACTTCCAAAGTGTATTCGCCAGACTGAGGGAGTCCAGAACGGAGGAAGGGACCCTGCAGCCTGGTCTCGTTCTGTCCCACGTACAACACCCTTATCTGACAAACCACGCCCTCCTCCCAACTTCCCTCAGCATCCGCTTGCAGCGTCTCATTAGCATCCCACCAATCGGAGCGGTTCTGGATGAGCACGCTCTGCTTCCACGGGGAAGAGGGTTCGGAGGAGCACTGGAGGAGGCCTGATGGCCCGGCGTCGTGCTGAAGGGCGATGAAGTCCCCGGGGAAAACCAGCAGGTCCTCGACCTCCTCCTGGACCTGAGGGAGAGCAGGGCAGAAAGTGAGAGGGGATGTCAAGATCAAGATATGCTGCTTCTAATGTATAATACTGAGGGGCATTATCAGAGATATTTGTGAAGCTAATATTTCACATTAAATATTTCACATTAAAAATCAAAAAGGAAGAAACAATTATATTTTGCATAAAGAAATCAAAGCTTATTTTAAGAACCATTTTGGATTGGGATGTCACTTGTTTCCACTGATTTTCACAATTGTTCTCAATGATTATGAGTTCAAATGTTTTATACAGTTTACATATATATATATATATATATACACACATGCAAAAGAGTTTTTCGATTTTCGATTAAAATCAGGATATTAAACACAGCACAAAAATAACAATACACTACTGTTCAAAACTTTGGGGTTGGTATGATTTTTTTCATATTGCTTCTGCTCACAAAGGCTGCATTTATTATTTATTATTAAGTATTATGCATTTATTAAGTATTCTGAAATATAATTTCCATTTAAAATAACTATATTCTTATGAAATATATGATCAAAGATGAATTTTCAGCATCATCACTCCAGTCTTCAGTGTCACATGATCCTCCAGAAATCACTCTAATATGATGATTTGATGCTCAAGAAACATTTATGATTATCATCACAGTTGAAAACAAAAAAAATTTTTTTTGTGGAAACAGTGATACAATAAATTATTTGGATTCAAGATTCTTTGATTAATAGAAAGTTTAAAAAAAACAGCATTTATTTGAAATAGAAACATTATAAATATCTAGTTCACTCATTAAACTCTAGATGGCCCAGACTGATCGGTCCTTTACATGCAGTCTGCAAGCAATCACATCATTATTTGCTGATTGGCCTCTGCTAATCCAGCAGCCAATGAGATTTGAGCAGTCGGTTCAGTGTTCGCTGTAAGTTCCTCTGAACCCCTCCACCTCCCCAGCTCCACCTGCCTAGATCTGCTCCTGGATTCATGTGTGTGTGTTGATGCAACAGCAGCATATCTAGCGTGTCTGTGTATCTAATATCATATATACAATATATATATCGTTTTTTAACATAAATGTAATGAGACATTTTTTTGTTGAGTTACGATCATTTATTAATGAATTTTTGTCAAAAATAAGGCTGCAATAAAAAAAAAATTCCCCTAATATAGACTTTATTTTCTTTACACAAAATAAAATATTGTATTTTGTATATTGTATATTTTTTTAGATACAATTTAATACAATTTTCATGAGTACGAAATTAGAATGAATTTTTCAGTAGTTGTATATTTTAGAGGCAGTTCAGTCTGTTTTTTAAGAGGTGCAGTTCCAGGTTTTCATTCGGTCAAACTCACCAGGATGTTGGATGGCGGTCCGGCCGGCAGGGTGACCCGCACCTCCCCGACCAGGCTGTACTCGGGGTACTGAGCGCCCGCCGGCAGAGGACTGACACCAGAACAGTTGACACAAGCCCCAGGATGGCACGGGCTGGACAGCGGCAGACACTGCTCAGCGTACGGACAGTACTGGCGTCCCGCTGGACACGCTGTGGGCTCGGCTTGGACGGACGTGTCGTTGATCCACTCATCCGGAGCCTGGCAAACAGTGATGGGGGCGCAGAGGTCACCGCAACCTGCAAGTCCATACAAATCAATACATCATTAAAGCAAATCATGTTAAAGAAAAAAAATCTTGGATTTTCAAGTCATTCAAACTTAAAGCTGCAGTCCGTCGTTTTTCCTCTTTGTCGCCATCTCTGTTCGAAATCTGCAATTGCAGTTATTCGCGGAATTATTAACTGTGCGTGGGTAGTAAATCGGCATGAAGCAGCGCGGATGAACACAATGTATTGAGGAGAACCTGTCGCTGTCGCGTCGCTGTGGATACTGTACTGTCATCAGCAATCTCAGAGTATACTTTTTGAAAGTGTCAACATTAGAATTTTCATCGGAAAATGTCATCTGAACAAGTAAGTAACATTCACTTTTGTTCTGACCAAATTCGGGGGGTGGGGGGAAGCATTGCAGTAGCTATATCATGCTGATCAAATCTAACGATTGCTTACATCACGTCAAAACGTGAAAAATATATTTTTTCTGTAGCCACTCTGAAGTCCGAAGTCTTTGTGTTTTACAACTGGTGAATCTCCAGTTGTCACTGGTGATTGTCGCTTTAAACTTTCGGGATCCGCCATACCAAGTGCTAAGCTAAATCTCCACCATCATCCACACACGCTATAATAGCCGACTGGCCGAGACTCCTTCTCTATGTGTACAGAAGTGACGTAATGACGCAAAGACATGCTCGAAATTCCCGCGGAAATCCACCAGTACCACTGGAATTAAAATCATTATTACAAGCTTACCGTTTTGAATCGAGGTAAGGCAAGCAGATCGTTTTGAACACTGGCTGGTTACGTTTTTTTTTCAAAAATGTCTTTTTTTATATTTTTAAACCCAAAAAAGTGCCGGACTGCAGCTTTAAATTACATTAAACTGACTTGAAAATTTGTTGAATCTTGTATAACTTATAAAAAAGTTAAAAATAGCTTAACTTATTTTGACAAGTTTAAGCAATGTAAAAACATATGTTGCCATAACTTATTGATCATATAATGTTTTGCAGCGTACATATAATATATAGAGCAATATTTGTCGTATTAATGTTTACTTGGCTGTATATATATATATATATATATATATATATATAAATATATATATATATATATGCATAATGAATATATAGGCATTTAAATATATGCACTTTTCTTTCTTAATAAATCAAACTTATCTAATCTTATCTTATCTAAATCAACTAACAGTAAATGTTGAAGGTCCAGTAATGTTTAATTAAAACTGTCAATCATAACGCGATTGTTATTATTATATTTGTATTAAAAATATGAATAGAAAATGTATTAAAACAACTGAATATTAACATTGTAATTTTTTTTATCAGATTGCTTTTCTTTGCAGATAATTACCCCGTAATGCTGCATGCAGACCTTCATACATTTTAGATATAAATAAGTTGGTAATACACCACATTTTTGTTTGTCAATTTTTTTTGTAGAGTAATAAGCAAACCAACTGTGATTCTGTAAATATAAAAATATGGTTCATCTATCTTAGATTTCATTGATAAAAATAAAGCATCTTCACTGAGGTAATGAACTTTCAGCATGTTGATGTGTGTCTGGAGGCTGTTCTGTTAGTTTGCTCTGTTTGCGAACACATCCAACACAAAGAAATGATCTTGACTGGCGGTAGAAAACGAACTCCGGGCCGCTGAGAACAATCTCCACATCTGATTTCATTTAAAAGTAAAATTATGAACTACTCTGGTCTAATAATACCATGCAGAGCTGCTTATGCATGGACTTGTTTGCTCGTTTGTTTATCTCAGAGCTCCGTCTGTTCTTGCACGGCAAATGGCCAAGTCATCAAACAAGCCTGTTACCATGACGATGGGCGTCCGGAGATAACGTCAATGTACAGAGGGAAACATTGCGCACAAACACTCAGGACTCCTGAAGGAAAGTCACATGATAGTGTGAGGAAAATAACTAAATCTGAGTCTATTTAGGAGCTGTGAATGTTTTAACACAATGTTTCGCTTGACGCAAGTTATGATGTAAACGATGATGGTAACAGTTTACAATATGGATGGATGGATGAATAGACAGAACGATGGATGGATGAATAGACAGAACGATGGATGGATGAATAGACAGAACGATGGATGGATGAATAGACAGAACGATGGATGGATGAATAGACAGAACGATGGATGGATGGATGGATGAATAGACAGAACGATGGATGGATGAATAGAAAGAACGACGGATGGATGGATGGATGGATGAATAGACAGAACGATGGATGGATGGATGGATGGATGGATGGATGAATAGACAGAACGATGGATGGATGAATAGAAAGAACAATGGATGGATGGATGAATAGACAGAACGATGGATGGATGGATGGATGAATAGACAGAACGATGGATGGATGGATGGATGAATAGACAGAACGATGGATGGATGGATGGATGGATGGAGGAATAGACAGAACAATGGATGGATGGATAGATAGATAGAACAATTGATAGATGGATGGATGAATAGACAGAACGATGGATGGATGGATAGACAGAACGATGGATGGATGGATGGATGAATAGACAGAACGATGGATGGATGGATGGATGAATAGACAGAACGATGGATGGATGGATGGATGAATAGACAGAACGATGGATGGATGGATGGATGGATGGAGGAATAGACAGAACAATGGATGGATGGATAGATAGATAGAACAATTGATAGATGGATGGATGAATAGACAGAACGATGGATGGATGGATAGATAGAATGATTGATAGATGGATGGATGAATAGATAGAACAATGGATTGATGGATGAATAGATAGAAGGATGGATGGATAAATAGACAGAACGATGGATGGATGGATGAATAGACAGAACGATGGATGGATGGATGAATAGACAGAACGATGGATGGATGGATGGATGAATAGACAGAACGATGGATGGATGGATGGATGAATAGACAGAACGATGGATGGATGGATGAATAGACAGAACGATGGATGGATGGATGGATGGATGGATGAATAGACAGAACGATGGATGAATAGACAGAACGATGGATGGATGGATGGAGGAATAGACAGAACAATGGATGGATGGATAGATAGATAGAACAATTGATAGATGGATGGATGAATAGACAGAACGATGGATGGATGAATAGACAGAACAATGGATGGATGGATGGATGGATGGAGGAATAGACAGAACAATGGATGGATGGATAGATAGATAGAACAATTGATAGATGGATGGATGAATAGACAGAATGATGGATGGATGGATAGATAGAATGATTGATAGATGGATGGATGAATAGATAGAACAATGGATGGATGGATGAATAGATAGAAGGATGGATGGATAAATAGACAGAACGATGGATGGATGGATGGATGAATAGACAGAACGATGGATGGATGGATGGATGGATAGACAGAATGATGGATGGATGGATGAATAGACAGAATGATGGATGGATGGATAGACAGAATGATGGATGGATGGATGAATAGATAGCACGATGATTGGATGGATGGATGGATAGACAGAACGATGGATGGATGGATGGATAGACAGAACGATGGATGGATGGATGATAGATATTGATAGATGGATGGATGGATGGATAGATAATCTCTCTGTCTTGTCACGGATCCCCTGAAGTTTTCTCTTTTCTTTTCGCTGCCGCTTCTCTTGGTGTTGGATGGATTGATGCGTGTCATTCCTCTGCCTCTGCTCATGTTGTATTGATCAGGAGGAACAGCAGAGGCTTCTGGGTAACCTCTCTCTCTCTCTAACTTCATTTCCTTTCCATTTCTCATCCTCATATTCTCCAGATTGCTGTTTCTGGAATATCACCAGATTAATTAAGTTTATGAATATGAATCTAGTGTCTGTTTCGGAGGGTTGAAAGTGTGAGAGAGCAGAATGTGCAGCAGAAACTAAGCCGGAGCAGAAAGCTACATATGAATATGAATAGAAAGAATGTGTGTGTAAGAGCGAGTGAGGGAGTGTGTGTGTGTGTGTGTGTGTGTGTGTGTGTGAGAGAGAGTGTGTCTGTGTGATTGACCTGGCAGCAGTGTGTGTGTGAATCTCCGGTACTGCTGTCGGTACACCTGAAGACTCAGCTGAGTGTCTGCTCTCAGAGACTGTGTGTGTGTGTGTGAGAGAGAGAGTGTGTGTTTTACCTGGCAGCAGTGTGTGTGTGAATCTCCGGTACTGCTGTCGGTACACCTGAAGCCGCAGCTGAGTGTCTGCTCTCAGAGACTGTGTGTGTGTGTGTGGGGGAGAGAGAGTGTGTGTGTGAGTGAGTGAGTGTGTGTGTGTGAGTGAGAGAGTGTGTGTGAGTGAGTGAGTATGTGTGTGTGTGTTTTACCTGGCAGCAGTGTGTGTGTGAATCTCTGGCACCGCGGTCGGTACACCTGAAGCCTCAGCTGAGTGTCTGCGCTCAGAGACTGTGTGTGTGTGTGTGGGAGAGAGAGTGTGTGTGTGTGTGAGTGAGAGAGTGTGTGTGAGTGAGTATGTGCGTGTGTGTTTTACCTGGCAGCAGTGTGTGTGTGAATCTCTGGCACCGCGGTCGGTACACCTGAAGCCTCAGCTGAGTGTCTGCGCTCAGAGAGTGTGTGTGTGTGTGTGTGTGAGTGAGAGAGTGTGTGTGAGTGAGTATGTGCGTGTGTGTGTTATACCTGGCAGCAGTGTGTGTGTGAATCTCTGGCACTGCGGTCGGTACACCTGAAGCCTCAGCTGAGTGTCTGCGCTCAGAGAGTGTGTGTTCAGATCCACAGACGACAAGCGTCCAGCGTTCAGGAAACTCAGTCCAGGGAATAGCAGCAGCTGCAACACACACACACACACACACACACACACACACACACACACACACACACACACACACACACACACACACACACCAGAGCTCACTTATAAATCACCACAATCTTCACGTTTTTTCTTTATGGAAGTGAAAGAAAGCTATCATTAAAACAAAAACATACATACATTAATTATTCTATATAGAAAAAAATCTGCAGTCATCACGAAAACTGGAATGACACGATAACCCGTCAGTCAAATCTCACATCCGCGGACACACAGTGTGCGGCTCGTTTCTATGGCAACACTAACAGCTCCGACTCTGCTGGCAGTGCAGTTGTTATTGAGGGAAGTGAAACACTTCTCCTCAGTCTTCTCCTGTAAACACTGAGCAGATAACGGTGCGCCAGGATCCATCAGCTAAAACACACCAGTGACGCGTGTAATATCATCATGCAGCGTCTTGACTCATTTTAGCAATCGAACCCATGATGCCATTTTGAAGGTTTTCACATGACGTCACACCCATCAAGACGGCGCTTTCATTAATAATGAGAACAAAGATGCGTTTCGCCACTAAAGAACATTTTTCATTACTCGTATTTATTATTTATTATAATAAATGTTTGCTTGTTTGTTTAAATGTATTTTTTATTCATAACTATTGATGTATGATTATTAATTTATTTATATTTATTCATATATAATTATTTATTTATTTATTGTATTTTACAAAAAAAAGAAAGACAAACAATACACAAATGCTTTTTCAATCTTATTGAATGTCTAGATTTAAATTATACTTTATTATAATATTTATTAATTCATCAATTTATAATTTATTATAATAAATATTTATTTATAATTATGTATGTATTTTACAAAATAATATACAAACAATACACAACTAGTGTAATACTTACTAGTTCTGGTGGAGTGTGTGCGTTTGTGAGTCTCTCTGTGTGTGTGTGTGTGTGTGTGTGTGTGTGTGTGTGTGTGTGTGTGTGTGTGTGTGTGTGTGTGTGTTTGTGTGTGATTGAGTGAGTGAGTGTGAGTCAGTATGTGTGAGAGAGTGTGCGAGCACGTGTTTGTTTGTGAGAGAGAGTGTGTGTGTGTGCGCGAGTGTGTTTATGATTGAGTGAGTGTGAGCGAGTGTGTGAGAGCGACACACACATCTGTGCATGTGTGTGTAGGATTGAGTGAGAGTGTGTGAGTATGTGTGAGTGCGAGTGTGTGAGTGTGTGTGTGCACGTGTTTACCTCTACACTCTTGGCGGGTGTGTTGGGCACAGATGTGTGTGTCGCTGTGGGGCTCCTCAGAGGACTGTGTGTGTTAAACACAGCGGTTCCCACCGTATAGACGCCAGCATCAGGAACACGCACTGCAGAGAAACACTGATGTTCAGACGCAAACTCAACTGGAAACACATTCAGACTCTAAACACGTCTGTCCTATCAGCACTCGTTTATCAAATGAATACGTTTTCTCAATAAGGCAGAGCACACACACACACACACACACACTGAATCAGCTTGAGCGTCTGACTGCCGCTTGAGTTGGTGTGTGTGTGTTTTGATCTTTCTATGCATCATGATCGTATGAGGTGTCGAAAGCTCATACGTCTCATTCAAAGTCTGCCACTTCAATTCAAGAGTGAACTTCATTGTTTATTGACCTTGTTATTTGGGGATTTCAGATTTGAATTTTAGTGGATTTTCATTCTCAGTGGAAATTCTAAAACATGTTCAAATGAAACGTGATTTGGATCATTCTGTATCACTTTGAGCAGGTAAACTCACTTGTCCAATCAAATTGTAGCATGAACAACTGGTTTATTTTTTACCTGCTCAGTGAAAATGTAAGTTGCATGCCAATGCACACACTTCTGCTATAGACTAAAGAGTGAATCTCATTAAATCTGACATTATTCACCCCCCCCCCAAAAAATAAGAGTCATTCTGAGTAATTACAGAGAAACATTTATCTGCTTATCAGGGCTCTAAATTCAATTGAAAGGGTCTTGTGTGCATTCAGTGATTTTTTTATTATTTAGACTTATTTCTCACTAGCGCGGCTTCGTTTCACACTAGAGCAACTTCGTTTCTCACTAGCGCGACTTCATTTCTCAGTAGCGCGGCTTCGTTTCACACTAGAGCAACTTCGTTTCACACCAGCGCGACATAATTTCTCACTAGCGCGACTTAATTTCTCACTAGCGCGACATAATTTCTCACTAGCGCGACATAATTTCTCACTAGCGCGACATAATTTCTCACTAGCGCGACTTATTTTCTCACTAGCGCGGCTTCGTTTCTCACTAGAGCGACTTCGTTTGTCACTAGCGCGACATAATTTCTCACTAGCGCGACATAATTTCTCACTAGCGCGACTTAATTTCTCACTAGAGCGACTTCGTTTCTCACTAGCGCGACTTAATTTCTCACTAGCGCGGCTTCGTTTCACACTAGTGCGGTTTCGTTTCTCACTAGCGCAACTTAATTTCTCACTAGCGCGACTTCGTTTCTTACAAGCGCGACTTCGTTTCTTTGTTTCTCGCAAGTACAACTTCATGTCTCGCAAGCGCGACTTCGTGTCTCGCTGGCGCGACTTTGTGTATCGCTGGCGTGGCTTCGTTTCTCGCAAGCACAACTTCGTTTCTCGCAAGTACAACTTCATGTCTCGCAAGCACAACTTTGTTCCTCGCAGGCGTGGCTTCGTTCCTCGCAAGCGCGACTTCGTTTCTCGCAAGCGCGACTTTGTGTCTCGCAAGCACACCTTTGTGTTTCGCAAGCGCGGCTTTGTTTCTCATATTCGCATATTTTTTAAATTTGCGATGCACCGATTCAAATGATGTGTACTATGCAGTAAGGACAGTATGCCAACTGGCATGCGATCCAGAGGTGTGTGTGTTGCTACGGGACGTTTACCTTGCCGTGTGAACTGGCAGACAAAAGCTCGTTTGGCGGTGCAGGAGTGTGAGCTGGGCTGGCCGCTGGCGTCCAGTGACACACACACGTTCCCAGGCTGCAGAGTGGCCCGGTCCCTCGAGCCCTCATCCCCCGACCGGACCTCAGAACCGTCCACCCAGCGCAGGACTCGCGGAGAACACTGATCGCTCAAACCCAACCACACGCCGCGCTCACTGAAACACACAGAAACACAGACAGCATTATCACTAATGAGATCCAATACGAGTTGTTTCTGGGCCTGATAATAAAAAGCTCATTTAAAAAAGGGGGACAAACATGGTAGGAGTGTGTGAATATGCGTGGTCTTAGATGTTTGTATGAATGTATATATGGATGTGTAAGTATAATTATTGCACATATGTATAATTATATATGTACATATAGTTTCTCTTTATGTATGTGTGTATATTTAGTAAGCTATGTATGCATTCGTATCACGTACATTTTATTTAGTCATTTAATTACATTTATTTTCCTCTTTCCTCACGTTCATACGTTTACATGTCTTTATTTCCGTCTTCAGTACAACATGTACGACTTGTACTTATAACATTCAGGAATGAGGGCAATGTGAAGTCTTGTGTCAACATATCGTATTGCTGTTAATGCTTCCTTGCTTACATAAAGCTTAATTAAGAATAGAAAATTAAAAAACACACATTCCTTCTGTTTTCCACAGGTTCAGAAAGACATGAATAAATGATGACAGAATTATCACTCCAGGCCGAACTATTGTTTTTGCTCTCCATTTAATCTCATTACCAACCTGGAGTAGCGACTGAGATTTAAAAGAGATGTCATCTGTAATTTTTCGAGCTTCCCGTTGGAAACAAACGCACACAGGAAGGTAATGCAAGGCGAATGCGCTCTGAATGTTTTATGCATAGCGCGTTCAGAGCTTCAATAACCCTAATAAAGCATCAGCCGAGGGGAATGTGACGCGCGACTGAACCCGACGGGACGCTGATCATTTTGAAGTTTCATTTGCCTTCAAACGAGACACAAGAACAGTGACGGAAACAGAACCGAACGAGCCATGGTGCAAAAATCACATAATATATCATTTGCAACGAGTCGTTTTGATATTTTAGTGCATTTTTAGAGCCGGGTTATTACCATTAACTAAAACTAACTATTAGAAACACTTCTTTAATTGAAATAAAGCATAAATAAAATAAAATATAAATATTAGATACAATTTTTTATATTATACAGTATATATATATATATATATATATATATATATATATATATATACTGTATATATACACACACACACACAAAGACATATGCATATATACATATCTCTCTCTATATATATATACATACACACACACACACATATATAGTATTATAAAATATACAAATAAAATAATTAAACATTAACACACACACACACACACACACACACACACACACACACACACACACACACACACACACACACAGTATTATCAAATATAAAAATTAAAGATAATTAAACATTAATAAAACTACAATAGTATATAAATAATAGTAAAATAACACTGTTGTAGAGTAGGTTAATAGACTAAACTTTATATAATTAATGTTTGCCATGTTTATGTAAATGTCATGTAGATCGCTCCGTTTGAGTGTCGAACAGTGAGGCATGCCGCGTTTATAGTCATTTTTAACTGCGTGACAATTGCATGAACAGATGAAGAGGGAGGGACTGATCATCACGGGTCCCAGTGCGACTGTCCCGCCCGGACCGCCGGTAGTAACACCACAGCCTTTGACAGGCCGATTACGCCACACACACACACACACACATGATTATAATGGGCTTGAGCCAACATCTCACATCTGTGAAAACTACAAACAAAAAAGAAAAAACTTGGGAGGGAGAGAGAGGGACAGAAACACAACTCTTTCCGCCAGAAAAGGAACAATAAAAGTGGTCTGTTCACTTATGTGTTCTTACATAAGTCTGTTTGTGTTTGTGTGTGATGGGGGTATGTGGTCCATCTGGAGCAGGTTATAGAGATAGAAAACACACTTCCTCCAACACTCGTTCTGTCTGTCTGCAGTTCTGTCTCTCTATCTCTCTCTGGTCAGTGGAAGCTCTGCCCTCAAATTAATGATGGGTGTGGAACAGAAGACAGGAAACACACACACACACACACACACACACACACACACACACACACACACACACACACACACACACACACACACACACACACACACACACACACACACACACACACACACACACACACACACACACACACACACACACACACACACACACACACACACACACACACACACACACACCTAACTGGTGTCTCCTCCCTCCTGGAGTCTAACGTATTTCCACAGCTGTGCTTCAGCAGATGTGTAACACCACAATGTGTATGTACGTGTGTGTGTGTGTGTGTGTGTGTGTGTGTGTGTGTGTGTGTGTGTGTGTGCCCCACCTGTAAACATTCTATCGTTGAAGAATAAAGTCACACACATACACAGTCAAGAATTTACTTATGATTTGAACCTTACACATTTTAGATTAATATTAAAGTCATGAAAAAGCTGCATGAATTATGGGGATTATGTAGTGAGCAAAACAAATGAAAACTCTTATATTTGATATTTCTCTAGATTTCAGCTCTGCTCACTTTGGACATTCATCAATCCATCAACAGGAGGTGATCCTGGGATGCTTTTGAACACTATGTGGGAGAAACGTGTGTGCTGGACACCTGATGATTCATATATTTATACATAAATAAATACTTAAATGAATAAATTAATGATCCAAATCATACTCTTTTTTTTTTAACTTAAAACAAACAAACAAATAACAAATAAATAAAGATAATTGTAAATCATGTTTTATGATGGAATTGGAATTGAATGATCCAAATAATCTAATTATTGTGTGTGTATATATATAAATATAATTTTAAATAATAATTTTAAAATAAAATGTAAATGTTATTTTTTTTAATTAAATAAATATCACTCTAAATCACCTGTTTAAATATAATACATATATAAATAAATAAAATCCTACCAAAAAAAAAAAAACACACACACACACACACACACACACACACACACACACACACACACACACACACACACACACACACACACACACACACACATATATATATATATATATATATATATATATATATATATATATATATAGGCAATGTTTTTTATGTGTGTTTTCTTTCTATTTCCCTTGTTCTATCCTTATGCTACTGGGCCACTGCCATTTGTAAAGGAATGTGTTGTTCAGTGTTTAAATCCAAGTTTAAATAAATAAATAAAACGCCACAAAACTAATTTCAATATTTAAGGTGGAAACAAATTCCGCCAAAACTTTGACTGGAAGTGCGTGTGTGTGTGTGTGTGTGTGTGTGTGTGTGTGTGTGTGTGTGTGTGTGTGTGTGTGTGTGTGTGTATCAACGCTAGATTATTAAATACGGTATTTAGTAACATAATAAATGAGTGAATATCAGAATCATAAGTGTGAGAGTGAGGTGTGATGGCAAAGAAAGCCGTGTAAGGGTTCATCATCATCATAAGATCCGACGCTGTCCTCCAGTCGTGTCAGGGCGATCGGCTCTACAGGATTACACACACGAACACATTCTTCCCTGAGTGCAGGGAGTCAATTAACAATCTAGAGGACGCAAATCGCTAATAATCAGGTTGTGATTATGAATGCTGATGAATAATAAATTTGAATCTCACCAGAACGGACTATCCATTTAGACCAAATAAGCTATTTTTAATATGCCGTTTTCAAGCATTTAGCATGATATAAAACTGTCTTGAAGCAAAGCTGTAGCTCATTCGACATTTACACAATACAATCATTTCATAATCGATGAACTTTGTAGAAGTAACAGTCGCTTTCCTGTTCATCGCCGTGAAGCTGCCTTGAAACGATCTGTATTGTATAAAGCGCTATATAAATAAACGTGACTTGATCAAAGAAACGTAATTGGTGGTCAGAATTTCTGTCCAAGCAAAAGTAATAAATACTGATTGTCTCCTGGACATGAACACAGAAAACAAGCCAGATTTACAGTGTACAGGCTCAGATCTGGGACTGGGTGAGTGCCAATGAGGCATCAGCTGACCTCCTGATCCTGGATCACAGAGAGGAAAACCACAACAGGAGAGAGAGAGGAACGAGAGGAACACAACAGGAGAGAGAGAGGAACGAGAGGAACACAACAGGAGAGAGAGAGGAACGAGAGGAACACAACAGGAGAGAGAGAGGAACGAGAGGAACACAACAGGAGAGAGAGAGGAACGAGAGGAAGCAAAGGCACAACTTTTCCGTTATCTACACGGATCGCATTGCATGTCGAGTCAGAGGCCTTGCACTGCAAAAAATAATTTTCTTACTGAGTATTTTTGTTTTGTTTTCCAGTGCAAATCACTAAACATTCAAGGCAAGACACTAGAGCAGGAGGATTTTTCAGATTCATTCGAATTTAATGTTTTGCAACGATTATACAGTGTATATAAATATATATATATATACAGCATATATTTTTTTTTAGGGCTGCAACTAACAATTATTTTAATAATCGATTAATCTATCGATAATTTTTTCGATGAATCGGTTAAAAAACAAAAAAGCATTCATTTCCAACCCTTTATTCTAATACAGAACTGACAGTGTTCTGACAATTCACAGTGCAGAACATCTGCAGAAAGTGCACAGACAGGTTGGAAGTCATAATAAAAAAAATGTTTAATGGACTAACACAAAAAACATACACATGTATGCTTTACATCTGCACACACACTCGCAGACGCACACACTCGCAGACGCACACACTCGCAAACTCACACACTCGCAAACTCACACACTCGCAAACTCTCACACTCGCAAACTCTCACACTCGCAAACTCTCACACTCGCAAACTCTCACACTCACTGACGCACACACTCACTGACGCACACACTCACTGACGCACACACTCACTGACGCACACACAGATTGCTAGACCTAAGCGACACGTTGAAAAAATGAGAGGCGGGCAGTGGAATGGAAAAAAAAGCAAGGTAATGAGACGCGAGTTTAACTTTTAAAGGTAGGGTAGGCAATTTCAGAGAGGCTAGCGATAGCAAGCTAGCTTTGAATAGTTCACACAAAAATTATGATTCTGTCATCATTTACTCACCCTCATGTCGTTCCAAACCTGTATGAGTTAATGCGAGCGAGCGAGCGTGTGAGTGTGTGTGAGTGAGTGTGTGCGTAAGAGCGAGTGCGTGAGTGAGTGAGTGTGTGTGAGTGAGTGAGTGTGTGTGTGTATGTATGTGAGTGAGTGAGTGAGTGAGTGAGTGTGTGTGTGTGTGTGTGTGTGTGTGTGTGTGTGAGAGAGTGAGTGTGTGTGTGTGTGTGTGTGTGTGTGTGTGTGTGTGTGTGGTGTGTGTGTGTGTGTGTGTGTGTGTTCGTCTCACACGCCCAGTGTTCTAATGAGACTCTTTGTCACATTATAAGACACATTTATTGGTTCTGAATGTTCTGGCCCGTTCCTGTGAGGAAATCACACATTTCCCAGTGTTTCTCAGCAGGTCGTGAGCTGGGCAGCACTCGCTGACTTTAAAACGCATTTAAAAAGGCATTTCCCATGGTGCCTTGCTGCCGTTTCAGAGGAAAAAGTCAGGGTCAAAAAAGCAGCACAGCTCTCAATGGAAACAGTGCATTAGCAGCGGAAGTCATTTAACTCGGCATCTTCGTGCCGTTTCGAGCCGGCTTGGATATAAAACGGTCAGTGATATAAAAGGTGAAACGTGTCATTTCTGCGGCAGATGGAATTTCAAACAGTTCGGACTGGACATCATAATATTGGCTCATCCAATGGTGTGACTATCAGCGTTCTGACTAAAACCACATGAAAGCCCATCGAGACATGCACAGAATAACGAGGCGTTCCGGAATCTTCTAGAATCTTCTAGAGAATTTGGAGTTGAGAATGAAAGCCTGCAGAGGTTCAGTGAACGCAGATTTCCAGCAGTTGTGGAGTGTGTGTGACTCACTGTGTGATTCGAGGGGCCAGGAGGTCCCGGACGGTTTGGGAATGCACCACTGCGAGCTCCCCTCCACGGGCCGAGCAATCCCGACGTGCGTCCGACCAGCTGACCTCTTCCGACACCAAGAGGAAACAGCGGGACGAGTCCGTGTGATGGAGCGCATCTGGCAAACACAGCGGCTCCGCTGAAGCACAGGACGTTTGACACTATTAACATTGTTTAGAAGCAGTTTCTTAATATAATATAATATAATATAATATAATATAATATAATATAATATAATATAATATAATATAATATAATATAATAAAAATATATATTTAATTAACATAAAATATAATCTAATATAATAAAATAAAATAAAAAATATATAATTAACATAAAATCTAATCTAATATAATATAACATGATATAATATAATAAAAAAATATATATATTTAATTAACATAAAATCTAATCTAATCTAATATAATAAAAATAAATATATAATTAACATAAAATCTAATCTAATCTAATCTAATATAACATAACATAATATAATATAATAAAAATATATATTTAATTAACATAAAATCTAATATAATATAATAATAAAAAAAATATATATAATTAACATAAAATCTAATATAATATAATAATAAATAAAAAAATATATAATTAACATAAAATCTAATCTAATATAATATAACATGATATAATATAATAGAATAAAAAAATATATATATTTAATTAACATAAAATCGAATCTAATCTAATCTAATATAATAAAAATAAATATATAATTAACATAAAATCTAATCTAATCTAATCTAATATTATATAATATAACATAATATAATATAATATATATTTAATTAACATAAAATATAATATAATATAATAAAATAAAATAAAAAATATATAATTAACATAAAATCTAATCTAATATAATATAACATGATATAATATAATAAAAAAATATATATATTTAATTAACATAAAATCGAATCTAATCTAATATAATAAAAATAAATATATAATTAACATAAAATCTAATCTAATCTAATATAATATAATATAATATAATATAATATAATATAATATAATATAATATAATATAATATAATATAATATAATATAATATAATATAATATATTAATTATATTAAGTTTGGGAGGTTTTTTTACAGTTTTAGAAACAAGTCTCTTATGTTCACCAAGGCTGCATTTATTTGATCACAAATCATAATTGCACATTTTCTAAGGGAAATATACATTAAAATGTAATTTATTCCTGTGATCAAAGCTGTATTTTCAGCATCATTACTCCAGTCTTCAGTCACATGACCCTTCAGAAATCACTGTAATATGAGGATTTATTTGTATTATCTATGTTGAAAACAGTTGTGCTGCTTCATATTTTGGTTGAAACCTTGTTAGATTATATTTTTCAGGATTCTTTGATGAAAAGAAAGTTTAAAAGAACAGTATTATAGCTTTTTATCAATTTAGTGCATCCTTGCGGAATAAAAAAATTAATAAAAAAATTAATATACATCTATACATCTGAACAGTAGTGTAAAATAATATCATTAAATAGAAATCATTAATATATATATATATATTAATATATATATATATATATATATATGTAAAAACTATGCAATAAATATATATTAATAAATAACTGCATAGGACTGAAAGTATGTAAAAACAACAGCAAATATTAATAATGAAATAACAAATAAGCTAAAAATGCTGTAAAAAATTATAAAAATATAACCATGAAGTCCATATCAATGAGATTTCAGTGCAAAACAACAAAGCCAACAATTCTCTGAACAAAACACTGTGTATTTATTATTAACTATTACTTTTATGGATTATTAATTGTATGGGTCATTCATTAACCCAAATTAAAAGGGATCTGGGCCATATTTTCCTTAATCTTACGTTGTTTCGTTCAAGGTTTTTGAGGATCTCACACATCCTCCCCTTCTTTACAAAGTGACATCAACAACAAACAATATGGGAAACATTTTTTTCTCCCTTTTAAAAGTTGAAAAGCCTGCTTATTGTATATGTTATATTCAGACAAGGATTCCTCTGCTTCTGTAACCCGTTTTCTTCTCCTCTTATCTGTTCTCTCAAAGCAAACAATGATGGACAGATCTCCGCAGGCCTGATAAACAAACGAGGGAATCTTCACATGCCATCTCTTGCATGCTTTGTGAAAGACAGGGGATGTTTATGGTTTGATAGATCATGAAAAGAAGGATATTTTAAGAGAGAGAGAGAGAGAGAGAGAGAGAGAGAGAGAGAGAGTACATGGTCATTTCAAAGCGCGTTATATCTGAGCCGTCCTGATGTGAGAATGTGTCATCAAGATTGTGCCAGTTTGTATGTGTAGTTCTCCAAAAATAGTGAGCTGCCTATCTAGACAAGCCACAAAGCCCGATTCAAAACATTCTGCCACAGATGAGACACTTTAATATGGCCTTTATGTTTCCTGATAACAATCACAGAATGCATGGGGACGCGTATAAAACTCGCATAAAAAGAAAAACCCATTGAAAATAGCAGAGAAATGGTTTTTTTTATGAATTACACTTAATTTAATACTAATGAAACGCTGAATAAAATAGATTAATCTAATTAAAAATGTACTATTTTACTCAATATTAAATGTGATCGGTATCATACATTGTGCTTCTTTAGCTCAAATCAGGCCATTAATGTTTTTTACTATAATACATTTTTAATGCTGAATAACATTATATAATATAATTAGTGCTGTCAAATGTATTATTCACGATTAATCGCATCTAACATACAAGTTTTTGTTTACATATTGTGTGTATGCATATTAGGGCTGCATAACGATTAATCACAACTAATCGTTTGCAGAATAAAAGTTTTTGTTTACATCATATATGTGTGTGTACTGTGTAAAATACTTATGTATTTATAAATACACACACATGCATGTATATATTTAAAAAATATTTACATGTTTATATACATTTTTATATTTAAATATAATTTATATTATATATATAATATAATATTTTTCTTAAAATTATACATGCATGTTTGTGTATTTATATATACATAATTATTATACACACATACATAACGTAAACAAAAACTTTTATTCTGCAAACGATTAGTTGCGATTAATCGTTATGCAGCCCTAATGCATATTGTGCTTACATATATAGTGTATGTATATATATATAATATTATTATTATAATATATGTCCGTGTGTGTATATACTGTATATACTCTCTCTCTCTCACACACACACACACACACACACACACACACATATATATATATATATATATATATATATAAAAAATGTGTGTGTATGTACACATATATTCATATACATACAGTATATATATAATATATATAAATACAATAATACATATGCACACACATATTATGTAAACAAAAACGATTAGATTAATCACGATTTGACAGCACTAAATATAATATAATTTATTTAATAAAATTATCAAAGCTACAGTAGAACCATCAATATTGCAAAATATTATTACAATTTAAAACAACCGTTTTCTATGTGAATATAGTGTTAAAATGTAATTTATTCCTGTGATCAAAGCTGAATTTTCAGCATCATTACTCCAGTCTTCAGTGTCACATGACCCTTCAGAAATCACTGTAATATGATATTAGATATTAAATACCCAGCAGGTAAATCAGTCTTGAATCAGAGCTGATGTTTCTCGTACCTCTTGCTATCTCTCTCCCATCCTTCCGGATCCTCCAGTCCACGGTGACGCCCACTCCGCCCCAGTTGACCAGAGAAAGCTCCGCCTCCAGGCTCTGATTGGCCACCACGCGTGAAGGGCAGTGGAGCTCGAGTCGAGGCGGCAGGTCCACACTCACGTTCCCCTGAGCCACGATCTCCTGGTGTCCCGCCGAGAGACTCACTTGAGCCTGGTAGCGTCCTGGGAGCCCGTACTTGTGCCTCGCCGTGGTGTTGGGCGTTGAGCTGTTGACCCGGGGTGAAAGGTCACCGAAGTCCCATGAGAAGGAGGCAGGGAAGACGGAGGAGGCAACAGACAGGACGGCCTCGGAGTGAACGGACACGCGGCGGGAAGGAAGAGAGGCGGAGAAGTTCACCTGTGGGCGGACAATGTGCTCAAATTATTAATATTTTCACACTTACAATATCCTCAATATTTTTTAAAGAGTCTCAGTAAAATACAGTAAACATTAATATTGTGAAATATTATTATAATTTAAAATTGATGTTTTCTTTGTGAATGTACTGATAAAAGGTCATTTATTCCTGTGATCAAAGCTGTATTTTCAGCATCATTACTCCAGTCTTCAGGGTCACATGATCCTCCAGAAATCACTCTAATATGATGATTTGATGCTCAAGAAACATTTATGATTATTATCAATAGTTGCTGCTTCATATTTTTATGGAAACTGTGATATTTCTTCATGATTCTCTGATGAATATAAAGTTCAAAAGAGCATTGATTTGAAATCTTTTGTAACATTATTATAAATGTCTTTAGTTTCTTGATCAATTTAATGCATCCTTGCTGAATAAAAGTGTTAATTTCTTAAAACTAAATCTAACTAACCCTAATTTTTTGAGTGATTCATTGTCTTTATGAAAATGTTCTTTATACGGAACACGTTTGAATTGTTTGTTGCGGTGCGCAACCCTTAAGAACATCACAATAAAAAGGTTGTATTTGTATAATTATTATGTTTTTTTTTTTCCCTAATGCAACCAGTTCTGAATAAGAACCAGTTCTCAATTTCCAAACCTAGCACTAGGGATGTAAAGTAGATATATTTATTTAGCACTTTAGTTTACTTTATTAAGTATTTTAGTGTGGCAGTATTGGAGCAAAAAAGCATGCATGGCTACATACTTCAACAAATCCTACAGAAAAGAGTACAGGCAATATTTTTAATGCACTATGGGATGCATTAATCCTAATCTGAGACAATATTGAAAATGTATAGTAAATAAATGTGGATAAATGACAATGATTAACAATACGGTGCACTCATATTACTTATGAATGGGAGAACATAAGAAACAACATTTATGGGACAGTTCAAGTCAGATTTTGTTTCTGATTTGAAATATGAGTTCGGGTAGCAGGTTTTGAGATTTCAGGATTCCTCCATTCAAGCAGATAGGACTTGATCTTACAGGACTGTGACATGTCAGTGATCACATGACTAATCCAGAGGTCTTCAGCACTGCCCTAAAAATTTGATATCCAACCCTGTGATATCCAAGGCTAAGTCTACATTAATCCGGATACATTTAAAAACGGCGTTTTCGTTTAAAAACGCTCTCCGTTCACACTAGCGTTTTCAGGCTAGCTAATGGCAGGAAAAACGGCTGACAACGCTAAGTAAGCAGGAAGAAGGATGTAGCGTTGTCAGCCGTTTTTCCTGCTGTTAGCTAGCCTGAAAACGCTACATCCTTCTTACTGCGCATGCGCAAAACCTCACTGAGATGATACAGACGGAAAAATAAATAATAAAGTTATCGTGCAATTCTTCTGACATGACAATTTATTTAGCAAATTATCTCTTCATTCACTGATGTGTCCAGGTCGCTCTCACTCACATTATATGTTCGGTGTAAAGCGCGACTGTTCTCATGTTTTGTCGCAGGAAAGCAAATGCGAGTGAATTTTCTGTCATCTTTGCAGGACTGTGATATGAAGAGTGAGCAAAGCCACTTATTTTAGCAACTGTGTGAAAGTGAGTAGCACATAACAGACACAATACCGGTATAAACATGAATGTCTATTGGTACAATATGTGTCACATGACTAAACATGTGTCTTCGTTTTCAAATACCTCCGTTTTCACAATCCACACTACAACGCGAAAACGGCGCTTTCGAATGTATCTACTTTGGAGAGCGTTTTCAAAACGGTGTTTTTTTCCACTGTCCAATCAAATGAATGGAGAGGCGGGCCTTCTGTTGTAGTGATGAAAGCCACAGTTGCTTTGAACGAGTGCGATGATGGAGGATAAAGTTGTTGTGCTCTCGCAGGTTACCAGGAGCTTAACGACTTTACCCTAACTACCACAATGTTAATATAAACTAAATAGGCTGATTTGACGTTTACTTGACTGACAGGACAGCTGTTTCGGTGGTTGCCTAGCAACATGAAAAACGCAGCGCTGCACCTCGCGTTTTCGAACCTGAAAAACGTGTTTGCTGTGATCGGGGCCTTAGTGTGGACAAGACCCAAGCTTGTGATTTTGAAGAGCTTGACTATGAGCTTCAGGTGTGTTTGATCTGTGTCGGGACAGTGGGTTGAAGACCTCGGGTTCTGTACCTGAAACACGTCCTGCGCCACAGTCCAGCGACACTTCTTCATGACCTGCGGGTTGGAGCAGGCGGCCGAACACTGGGACTCGCTGATGTGGTTGGGTTCAGAGTTGGTGCTGCACAGACACTCTCTCTGCTGACCCAGACCGCCGTACCGCTGGTTCTCATGGAAGCATTTAGAGTTGCACTCCTCCCGCGAGAACGGACCGGGAGTGGAGGAGGAGAAGATGACCAGCTCCACACCCCCCGCCACGTGCTCCTCGTCCTGCAGACAGCCCGCGTATGTCAGGCCTGAGAGAGAGAGAGAGAGAGAGAGAGAGAGAGAGAGAGCGAGAGAGAGAGCGAGAGAGAGAGAGAGAGAGAGAGAGAGAGAGAGAGAGAGAGAGAGAGGGAGAGAGAGAGGGAGAGAGAGAGAGAGAGAGAGAGAGAGAGAGAGAGAGAGAGAGAGAGAGAGAGAGAGAGAGAGAGAGAGAGAGAGAGAGAGAGAGAGAGAGAGACGGGAATCACCAATTCAGGCTCTCAATAAACAAAATGTGACCCTGCCTGGACCACGAAACTAGTCTTATGGGTAAATTTGTCTAAATTAAGATTTATACATCACATGAAAGTTGAATAAATAAGCTTTCCATTGATGTATGGTTTGTTAGGATAGGACAATATTTGGCCGAGATGCAACTATTTGTAAATCTGGAATCTGAGGGTGCAAAAAAAAAATCGAAACATTGAGAAAATCTCCTGTAAAAATGTCCATTTATGTTCACGATTGTGCTGCATTCACTCACAAAAATACATGTTTTATATATTTACGGTAGGAAATTGACTAAATAGCCTATCTTCTTGGAACATGATCTTTACTTAATATCCTCATGATTTTTGGCATAAAAGAAAAATCGTCAATTTTGACCCATACAATGTTTTTTGGGCTATTGCCTAGTTGAAATATGACTGGTTTTGTCACAAAAATATGCTATTACTTTATTTGAGGTCTTTATGTATAATTGATCTGCATTTCTCCTCTTCTCTAGCTTGCTTTCAAATCTAGTTGTCTGTTATGAATATTGTTGGCTCTTGTTATATGAAGTCGCTGTGGATAAAAGCATCGGCTAAATGAATAAATGTGTGTTGTAATGCATTATTTATTTCCCTAAGCAATTGTAACCAAAGGTAAAATGCACTATGCAGGGCTCCAGATTAACATTTGAGAGCCACTGAGTTCTACAGACGCACCCGATTTGTTCACGCAGGGGGAAAATTTGCCATAAAGTTAATTTAATCGTGTGTTTTACATTAATAAGAGCAGTTACTAATAATATTACATCTTTGTTTATTGGAAATTGAACAGTAAAGCACTGGCTTGAATTGATATGCAGATACAATTAACTTTTTTTAACAACAGCAATGTGCGAAAAGCTCATTTTTATAGGGACAATTTAAATATTCTACTCGTATTAAATGTACCATTGTTCTTTTATAGTGATTCTAAAAGAAGCGCTCTTTACTTGCTTTCTGTGTAATTCAGTCACAATTTGAAGAAAAGCTGTTGTTTTTCATGAGGCTTTGTAAATTCAATATATTAGGGAGTGGAAAAGGATAATATATCAATAAGTGTGCCTCTGCAGCCATCTACAGGTTATAGTGGAATTTAAAAAATAAATAAAAGTTGTTTGCCACAAAGTGCTAGTTTTCCTACATCTTTAAACTTTTAGTTTTATAAATTATCACATTAAAATTGGATAATATTTAGAGTTTTAAAGGGCTGGGTAAAAGTGTGAAGCACTTGAAAGTCCTTGAAAAGTGCTTGAATTTCACTCACAAAAAGTTGTACGAACAATTTCTGCCACAAAACCATGGTTACAGTAAACATTGCTACATTAAATCCATGGTGAATGTTGGTGATTTGTGGATTGAAAAGCCTTCTACAACACAATGTTTCTCCTGTTTTCCACATCAGCGCTGTTTAATCAGATATGGTTTATTACAGAATTATGTGCCGAATTTGAATGCTTCCCCACTAGATCTCGCAGCGATGTATCAAATAGAGTATCGAAATAAAGTGTTGCCAAACTGTGTATTGTTCTGCTCCAGTCCAGTCCAGTCCAGGGGGCTCATTTATAAAACTGTGCGTAGGATCTTTACTAAAAGTGTACGTGCGCCCGAAAGCCAAAAACTATTCAGACTTATAAAATCATTCGTACGCCAGAACCTGCGCAGAATTCGCTTTATAAATCCCAGTCACTGAAAGATTGTGCGCACATGCGTCTCCCATAGACAGTATATAAGATGGACACAGCGACCCCATAGATTTCAACGGAGAAAAGTGAAGCCCATTTGAAGCACTCACTTCCTGATCGCCAGGCGAACTGCGCAGGCTCAAACTGAGCTTGATGACGTGAGCAACGTGTCTGACAGCTGTCAGTCTTCTAGTTGCTGTGCCGAGACAAATCTGAGTCATTCCCTTCCGAATCTCTCAGAGACGGAGAGCGTGAGCATTAGCTGTCCATGAGCTAGCAGCAGGATCAGCTTCATCACTCTCTGTGGGTTTCTCTCTTGACTTTATCAGACTTTATGCCTCCACGTCCCCCCGATTGCTTGTGAGCTTCTCCGCCGGTCTATACGGTAATTTCTCGACTGTGCGACAGAGAGTCACGTGGTTATGATGCAATCGTTAGCCTATTTTTACAAAAACGGCTTCTACAGGGCCATAACGTAAGATACAAGGTAATGGAGACTTTTATACACAGTCGTGCTTCTTTAGAAATAAATAATGGACAAATGGAGTCTTTAAACGCCTCAGATGTAAAGTTATTCGCTGTCAGTTTCCGGCGGATGGATTACCCCCTTGGGGGGCGTCTCTCCTCCCCGAAATAACCATATATGGAGCTTACAACGCCTAGTTTTACTATGCATATCCTCATCTGCATATCATTTGCATATGATGTTTAACGGTACAAGACATTAGGAAAATATGAAATACAGATGTGCCGTCACATTACATTAATAAAAATAATTTAGTAGCTTATCCTTGTCTTGTTTTTGAAAAAATAAATCAAATAGTGTAAAATAAATTTCAGAGAATAATTTTCTCAATCTTTTCCACTGGCCAAATAGTTTTTTTTAATTGATTTATATTTTTAATGGAAACAGATATACATTGTTGCGCATTATTTGCACTAAACTATTTTCTCAGACAATCTGCTATCAACTGTAGTTAAAACATTAAAACACAGCATGCCAGAGGAAGCGTTTTTAAAAGCATTGCATCCACAACAAATATTTCTATTTATTGAAGATTTCTTTTTTTTTTTTGTAACTTCTCAGTAATGATTTCATGTAGTTTAAGTGTTTAACTCTCATTAACGAGACTTGCATATTTAATCAAAATGTTTATATCAGGAGTAAAACATAGTTTAAATCATTATTTTATTTATTTAAACTGTTATTGTGAACATGCACTGTATTTATGATTAGGACTCATAATGAAGATTTACGGTTTGACTTCGCCTGCCGTTAGATATGCGTTTCACTAAAAGGCTTGGTGAGTGAAATTATATTTGTATTATCTTTCTGTATATGTATAATTTTCTTTAGATTTTCTGTCTAAAAGTGACCAAAAATGCATAACTCCAGCTCACCATCGGTGTCGCCAAACATCTCCGTCTTCAAAACGTTCGTACGCATGGGTCAGAGTTTGCGTGCAGGTGCGCACATTTTCCTGTCAAGTTTGTTTTTATAAATCACAACTTATGCGTCGGAAGTGGCGTGCGCCTCTCTCAGGGCCTGTTTTGTGCGTACGAGGCGGTTATACGTGAGGCCCCAGGTGCATGTGTGTGTCACTCACCGCAGGTGTGCACACTGACGTTGAGCAGCGGCTGGTTTCTCACTTCCGGTGGACGGTCACAGAGCATAGAGTTGGGCCGCTTCACTCGAACACCCTTTTCCTGCAGCCAGCTGACCAACCGCACCATATTACAGTCGCAGACGAACGGGTTAGAGCTCAGATCTCTGCGGAAACAGAGGGAATGTTTCATAAACGGGCATAGGCTGCAAACATTATACGGTCTTCATTCAAACAGTGAATTATGTGTGATACGGATGCTCATTTGAAGAGCATTATTCTGTGCCTGCTGGCGTGTGGACTGACCCCGAGGTCAAGCTCGAGTCTTATTGGATATGAACACAAGTGAGCGCACGGCAGTGGCGGAGCAATCTGTCACCGCAGACTCGCTGCTTTATCAGTCCGGGAAACACGACACACAACTCTAATCTATAATTATTGCAGAACGGGGTATTTTAATCAAAGCAGCACTTGGGGAGTCACAGAGGGAATAAAATGAAGCTTTAGCAAATAAAAAGAACGACAATAGAATCTGTATAAGACTATTTAACCATTGGATAAAATTTGAATTATTATTAAATCACCTTAATGTTTCTTTTAACTTCAAATTAAGATTATAATCATTTTCATTTGGTAAATAGTTACTGCAATAAAATTAAAAGTAGTAAAGTAGACTTTTTGCAACCATTAAGATTTCCTGACAATTTAAGCACATTATCTCTCCAGATTCTCATTACCGTAATACACTGATCAACACATTATCTCTCCAGATTCTCATTACTGTAATACACTGATCAACACATTATCTCTCCAGATTCTCATTACTGTAATACACTGATCAAAACATTATCTCTGCAGATTCTCATTACCGTAATACACTGATCAACACATTATCTCTCCAGATTCTCATTACTGTAATACACCGATCAACACATTATCTCTCCAGATTCTCATTACTGTAATACACCGATCAACACATTATCTCTGCAGATTCTCATTACTTTAATACACCGATCAACACATTATCTCTCCGGATTCTCATTACTCTAATACACCGATCAACACATTATCTCTCCAGATTCTCATTACTGTAATACACTGATCAACACATTATCTCTCCAGATTCTCATTACTGTAATACACTGATCAACACATTATCTCTCCAGATTCTCATTACTGTAATACACTGATCAACACATTATCTCTCCAGATTCTCATTACTGTAATACACTGATCAACACATTATCTCTCCAGATTCTCATTACTGTAATACACCGATCAACACATTATCTCTCCAGATTCTCATTACTGTAATACACTGATCAACACATTATCTCTCCAGATTCTCATTACTGTAATGCACTGATCAACACATTATCTCTCCAG
>NC_136881.1:38857304-38952304 GCF_949152265.1 Phoxinus phoxinus
CAGCCGAAGATCCCGTGAGGAAGAGTTACCAGACGATTGCTCTGAAGATACCTGAGGAGAAAAGCCAACAGGAAGGTGTTTAACATCTGCTTGAGTTATGTTCAGTTCCACATAAAATAATTATTAATAATAATTAATAAAACATTGTTTGTATTTTAGAATTTTAACTTAATATTATGTTCAATTCCCATAAACAAAATTAAAAACTATTATTTAATAATAATAATACTTTTATTTTTTTAAGTATTTTAATAATTTAATGCAACTTAATGTAATATTTTCTATTCATTTACATAAAAATGTCTACTGCAATAAAATATGACATAAGTCATAAGTAAATAAATACATAAAAAAATAAATGTTCACTTTACATTTAGATTTTATGTGTTTTTAGCACTTTAATTAATTAAGGTTATTTCAATATAAATATTTATATATATATATTTATAATATCAAATATTTTATATATATTTGTTCGAATATTTGTTCACTTGGTTCACTTTTCTCTTTAGCACAAGCTCAGGTTTACACCAGACCACCTATTATCCATGCACACGATCTCTCCAGACCACCCATTGCAGACGTACGCGAAGGACTGCGTCTCCAACACACACACACACACACACACACACACACACACACACACGAGAGAGAGAGACGTGGCACTTACAGCTCCTTGAGGGAAGTGAGGTGATCAAAGAGGCTCCAATCCACAGAGGGAATGTGGTTTCTGGACAGATCTCTGCAACAGAAGCCAGAAAGACACGCTTAGACATTTACACACACACACACACACACTCAAAACTCAACGCTGTAGAAACCTGTTCATTCGAGATTGAGCCATTTCAAACACATATGACTGTCTTTCTTCTGGGGAACACAAAAGGAGACGTTCAGCCAAATGTTCATGCTGTTCTTTAAAGTAAAGGGGGACTAAAGCTGTCAAGCTCCACAAAAGCATCGTAAAAAGAGATCATGTGACTCGTGCACGACATTACAAGTCTCCTGAAGTCGCACGTGGATTTGTGCGAGGAACAGACTGAAATTTGATATCTTCCCCTTAGCCGTAGCTCTCAAAACACTAACTTGTGGTACCTTTTTTTTGGGACCGCGACAATGTAAATCACAGCTCAGTTGTGTAGAAAGAAAGTACAGGCCTACAGGTGTGGAACAACAAGAGTAGATGACAAACAAAAAGTCTCTTCATGCTCATCAAGAAGGCCTTTATTTGATTCTAAATACAGTGAAACAGTAATAATGTGAAATAGCATTGCAATTTAAAAGAACTGTATTGTATCTGAACACATTTTAAAGTGTAGTTTACAGGTTCATATTTCATCACCCATGATGCAAAGTACAAACAATCAGAATAATGGACCAATCATCATCAGTCTTCCTGATTAACACACCAATCAGTAAAACTAATAATGTAACCTGTGTTAGCAGACACGGGCACAACGGAGTGTGTGTGTGTGTGTGTGTGTGTGAACTGTTCCCAGAAGGAAACATCTGTCCATTCCAGACAGACTGTGTAAGAGAGAAGGAGGCGTTTTCCTCGACTGACCATCGACGCTGTTGAAAAGCCTCTGCTAAAGTCGTTATTGTGTCAGATCCTCCTTAGTTGCTCACTAACAGGAGGAGATCTTGCGCATCACGTTACGCAACACAACGTGTGTGTGTGTGTGCAGCTATGGTAACAAATCTGAACGTTATCAGTGCACACTGAATGAAAGTGTTGCGCTGTGCTCATCTGAGTGTATTTTCAGCAGAATCAGAGACAGTGTTGTGTAAGGGTCTCGGAAAGTTTATTTAAGCAACTGGAATGGAAAGAAATACCTCCAGAGTCACGAGATGACGGCCAGGTATCAGTTGAGAAATCAGAGGAGAAAACTTCTGCCTTAAAGGGATAGTTCACCCAAAAATGAAAATGATCCCATAATTTACTCACCTTCGAGCTATCCTATGTGTATATGACTATCTTCTTTCAGCCAAACACAATCAGAGTTATATTAAAGTCCCCCCGTAGTCAATTTATTATTTCTCAAAAATGACAAACGTTTTTTCATTGAAAAAAAATAAAAATGTATGCCTTAAAACAGCTTGAACGTAACTCGACACCCTTGCCTCATTTAGTATGCGCGGTTCTATGAATATTTCAAATGAGCCCCGCCTCCACTCACTCACCCAGCTCAGAGATCCACTGGTTGACGATCACACGTTGATCTGATTGGTTACAAGGTAGTTTGTGACTTCAGAAACACCAGCGATTTTTGAGACTGTCTTTGGTTCACTGCAGTTTTAAAGAGAAAATACTCAACAATGTTGTCGACTTATGAATTTGCACATGGTTTGTCTTAAACCATATTAAAAACACCACAGACATAGACACATAAACAACATTAAAAGCTTGATTTTCAACACAATGCCATTATAAAGCTTGGAAGAGCCAGGATATTATTTAAAGTCCCACTGAATAGTATCTGAGTTTTTAAGCTCCAAAAAAGTGCATTCATCCATCATAAAAGTAATCCATACGACTCCAGTGGGTTAATAAAGGCCTTCTGAAGCGAAGCGATGGGTTTTTGTGAGAAAAATATACATATATTAAACCTTATAAACTATAATCACTGGCTTCCAGTAACGGCCGTACGCGTGTTAGTGAGAGAGTCGAGTTCCGGCGGCCGTTAAGTGACTGAACGCCAGTGGGCGGGGCCTATGATGCGATTGTATAAAACTATTGGTCGATGTCTTGCTCTGGAGGCAGACATTATGCAAATGTATTTCAGATCACAGATCCCGCAATATCCATATCTATAACTGTACGAGTCGAGTCAAAAGCAAATGGAGCCCATTATAATGACTGAGGCTGTCTACACTGCATACAGTAGACAGATGTGTGTTCAGCTTCTGAAGAATGAAAGAACGGTCCAGTTAAAACAGCTACTTTCTCTCTCTACAGACTATAGAAGGATCCCAATGTCGGAAACAAGTGGATAGTTTATATTTTAATGGTGTCCCGGATCGCTTTGAAGGATTAAATGTTTGTTCAGAGCTTTTTATCTGTAAACGACGAGGCACAGTGTAATGGAGAGTTCGCAAACAAACTTTTGTTGACAAATGAAGCAGCGAGAGTATTGAATCTGACAGCAGCTCATCACAAACTATAAGTAAATGATTTCATAATGCTTTGTCTGTAAATTACGGTTATGAATACTGTTCACAAGCCATAGCAAGTGGGCATTGATCCCGTTTGACATTAGCCAATCATAACTGTGGGTGTTTACTGACAAGCCCTTAAAAACGGACCATTTCAGACAGAGCGTGTAAAAAACACTTTTTTTTTTACATTATAAGTGAACCTCAAGGAACATATTAGGAAATTTTAAGATGCTGGAAAAACAAGCAGTTAGAAAAGGTCATGTTTTAAACTCATAAATATGGAAACGAGAAAGCTAATCCAGGGTTTGCAGTTGAGCAGGATTCATCTTTAAATCTCTGCTTTGGAGATTTCTCTCTTTATTTGTATGTTGTTTTTCCTTTATTTATTTCTACGGTTTAGTGATTGCAGAAGCGGATGATTTCCACACAGGCTTCAGTGTTTCTGAGCGCCTGATTGCTGGAAAAGTGAACGGTAGGACGGCCGCTCCAATGTGAAGTAGCTCTCACGTGTGGGTCACATTTTCCATGCACTTTGAAAGGCTTGATTTAACGTCCAGATTCACTTCAACGGGCGAGAACGGATTGTGGTTGTGCTGTTTTTCTGCTGGACGGAGAGGCGGGAACGCTGACAACACGCTTACTTCATAACACAGCTGGAAGAAACGCTCAAGAGTAACCAAACGACACCAAAACGTATCAGGGCACTTCCATGTTTGTTGGGAAATAAACCATTGTTTTCTTTACAACACTTTATGAATGCTATGCCATGTTATTGATCAAAGTACATGTTCAGGTCACACTTCATCTAAAAATCAAAAGAGAATGAAGATATATTGGTAACACTTTACAATAAGGTTCATTAGTTAATGTATTAACTAACATGAACTAACCATGAGCAATACAGTTACTGTATTTTTAAATCTTTGTTAACGTTAGTTAATAGAAATACAGCTGTTCATTGTTAGTTCACAGTGCATGAACTAATGTTGACAAGATTTTAATAAAGTATTAGTAAATGTTGAAATTAACATTAACAAAGATTAATAAATGCTGTATACGTGCAATTTATTATTAGTTCATGTTAATTAATGTAGGTAACTAATGTTAACTAACGAACCTTATTGTAAAGTATTACCGATATATTATACATAAAGAAAATATAATATAAATCTTACTTAAGGATTTGATAATAAGTGTTCAGATGAATACTAAAATTCTAGAAATAAAATAATTTATATTTAAACATTTTAATTATAATTGTGTTTTGTTTAATTTTAATTCATGTATATATTATTTACTAAGTATTTTAGTGAGTGTTGTTTATTGCTAATAATTTTTTTCAAAAGTAAAAATGGCTAAAAAACTTATTAATTAAAAATAATTATGAAAAAATTGGGAAATGAATTGTCTTTGCAATAAATGTCACAGAACAAAAACAAAAAAATTAAGTAGGCTAAATATTGTAAAATGCGTAATTGAAAAAATTAAGTTATGTAGAATTGTCAAGTTCACATAACTTAATTTTTTCAATTACACACAAAGTTTACTTAATCATTTTAAGGCAACGGGTTTCCTCACTTTTTTTTAAGTTAAGTCAACTGATCACTTTTTACAGCGAAGGAAAAATACCCAATATTTACATAATATTTAAATCTAAAACACAAGATGTTATCGTAACCTCTAGACTTCAAATCAAACATTCCTTCCCGTTTCAAAGAGTTCCTGTGTGTCCAACCCATCACTGGAAGATCCAACTATGACATCACGCTTCTAAAAATAGAATTCTAATGATGTCATAGAGAAGACGCTCATGCATGTGACCAGAATGGCCAGCAAGAGGGTGCAAATGGGGTATTGTTACAAATCCATATTCACAACCCCATGAGCTATTCATTATAGAGCCAAAATAAAGTTATCAGAACTGCAGCGCATGAATAGATGCAAGGACGCACGTGTTTCTTTGAGAACGCAGCTCTGGTTACCTCCTCCTCTGTAACATAAAGCACCAGTGTGCGGCCTGAACATGACCATATAAATCTGACCTCTTTGGTTTA
This sequence comes from Phoxinus phoxinus, assembly GCF_949152265.1. Taxonomy (NCBI): domain Eukaryota; kingdom Metazoa; phylum Chordata; class Actinopteri; order Cypriniformes; family Leuciscidae; genus Phoxinus; species Phoxinus phoxinus. The sequence goes on from NC_136881.1 coordinate 38,862,518, forward strand.
TATTAGCAGAAGTTAGGCTCCTGTGTGCAGCTCCGCGCCAGAGCACGGGCCCCTCGGCGGAGCTGCGCCAGGGAGTCAGCGTGCGACATATGGTTCTGTTTTACTCTACCAGGCGCGCTGATTTCACCTTATAAGGGCCGAAGGGCCGTCTGGTGCCACTTCTACTACAAGAGAGAGAGAGAGAGGGAAACAGACGGAAAGAAAGATGGCAAAACTGCCATTCCACAGCGAGCCATATTCATGTAAGACTTTAATATTCCCTAAAGTTCTCCCTGTAGCACTTTCTTCACACTGCAAACATTGTTTGTTGACTAAAGACATTTAAACAAGTTACATTCAGATTGGAAGACATGCATGGAGGCACCGTATATACAGTATACAATTTGTAAAAAATTATAAACTTTTCAAATTGTAGAATGCAACACTGGGATCACATTACCTACCAAGTGACAAGTTTATCTGCAAGTCAAAACAAAAAAAATCTGTACAATCATAACAAACTTCATGGTTTGCGTGCCAAAATGGCATGCACAGTAAATACAGCCGAAATATATGAGCAATATGGTAGTATGCTAATCCAATGGCTTCAATCTGAAAGGAATACTAGCAAACTGTGTCTGTATGTACACACAGCCTACTTAAAATGTAGTATACAAAACATTTTGTGTACTCGGTCTTAACTTTTGCAAACTTTTGCAAATATAACCAAACAGCGAGAGAGATTAAAGTCCCCCTGTGGTGAAAATCAAGGTTTTAATGTTTATATGTCTCTGTGGTGTTTTTAATACGCTTTAAGACAAACCATGTGCAATTCATAAGTCATAATGCAGCGTATTTTCTGCTTAAAACTGTGAACCAAAGACAGTCTCAAAAACACGGTGTGAAATCGGTTTCTGACGTCACAAACTACCTTGTAACCAATCAGATCAACGTGTGATCGTCAACCAGTGGATCTCTGAGTGAGTGAGTGGAGGCGGGACTTTGCATATTTGCATATTCATAGAACCACGTATACTAAATGAGGCAAGGGTGTCGAGTTACATTCAAACTATTTTAAGACATGAATTTTTTTCCCAAGAAAAAAACTTTTAAATATGTAATTCTGGTGATCAAAGATGAGTTTTAAGGGATGTAATGATTGACTACAGGGAGACTTTAAGATTAAACGTGGAACAAAATAATAATATAAATGTAAACTGTTTCTGATTTATGCATCACACTGGAAGTAATGGAAGGTCAAGTTTTGCACATTTGTGGGATATATTGCACTTCGGAAAACGTAACGCATTAAATATGAATTCTATGCATAATGAAACTGTAAACATAGGCGTGCGGTGCAAGATAAAAGATCTGGAGCCGTGGACTGGGGCGATGAGGATGACAACACTGACCATCTCCATCATCATGAAGCGGAGGAGAGCCGTAATCCCCACAGCCAAGCCACAACTGGCTGTAACCACAGCTACACACACTAACCCACTCAACAGCCGTCTGTCTGTTGTGGCGGTGTGGGGAAAAAGGAAGGGTGGGAGGAGGAAAGGAAGAAAAAGGAAAGAATTTTATGGCGCGCTCCATTTTGTTTACTTTCGAAATTTCAGGAGGAGGGGCTGAACAATTCTTGCCAGCGCTCGAGTGTGTGTGTCTTATTTTTTGAGTGAGCATGTGTATAAATAAGAGCCAAAATGTGCGTGTTTGTGTAAATATTGAGTCTGAGTGAGTGTGTTTATGCACTCGAGCACAGCCGTACATGTGTGCGTTTGGTGCTGATAAGTACCAGATTGGTACCGTAACATCTCAGGGGCTTTTGGTGAACAATCGCCTACTGTGAGAAGCCCGATCTGCCTTTGTTCCTCAGCTGGGCTCTCTGGATCGGCCTGACCCGGGCAGAGCTACCTCATTCTGGGCTCACATGTGGCAGCGCGGGCCCCTATCCTCCTGGAAGCCCGTCCCAGGAGACTGATTAACAGGGTACTTTCCGATTGCCGGGAAAAGAGGGGAGGAGGAGAGAGAAGCTCGCTTCCAACACTAAGTGAATTGCAGCGCTGCCTAGTACCTACACAGACAGCGGCGTTCACACAACTCTTTGCATTCAAAGTGGGGCTGCAACTAACGATTATTTTGATAATCGATTAGGTGACCAATTATTTATTCGATTAATCGGATTAAAATGCCCAATTTTATTTTTTCTCTTTTTTTTATTGGCAAATCACACTATTCCACGTCCTCCCCAATGCTGTCATTCGAACAAGCGTGCCAATTGAATGCTATAATCACTGAAAACCCTATACGCTCAAAATAATTATTTGGTTTAAGTAGAGCAAACTTAAATTAAACAAATTAGTTCAATTAACTGAACTTTTTATGACTTTTTAGAACTTACTTTTTCTTTTGAGTTCACAAAACTGACACATTTTAAGTAATCTGAATCGTTTCATTGTTTTGAGTTTTATGAACTTGTTTCTTTTCATTTAGATGAACTTAAATTTAACTGAAACTGGGCTGGGATTTCTATTTCCCAGCATGCTTTACTATGGAACTCGTTAGGAAGAGTAAATGGTAAAATTAAGTGTAATATAATAATTGTAATAATTTTGTGCAAGATTAATGTTAAGTCTTAGGTTTAGTAGTGTTTAATGCTTTGCTATGCTAATTTAGAAGAGTTCATTATGTTTTTGTTTTGTTATATTGCTGTACATTCAGCAATTGTTATGCTATACTAATGCTATGAAAGTTAGCATTTGATGAATTAGCTGGTTAAAGCAAGTTTCCTTCACTAAAATCTTTTCAGTTGAGATTATACATGATAATTTTGAGTTAAATTAAATAATTAGCTTACTTGGATATTGGTACAAATGGATGGAAATGTACAAAAAAATGAAATATAAATATGAAAGTTGTTTATTTAAACTTACTTATTGAATTTCTAAACTTGAACCTCCATTTTTTTTTAGTTTTGCCAACTTATCCAGGTTTACAGTTTAGTGAATATATCTATGCATTATCTGAGTTATAGAGCAAAAGTACAGTTTAAATATCTACATAAAAAAATGAAGATGAAAATAATTACAGTTAGACTTTTAAATCTAAATTTCGACAAAATTGTTATTTTTTTTGCTGAATATTAATTGTCTCCCTCTCTAATGCGTCCTGACTGTTTTTTGTTTATATTTTTTGGTGATGCATAAATTAGAAGTATATATGAAGTATATATCTCTCATCTCACCTTCTTAAATTGCTGTTTTTATCACTCATCACAATGGGATTATATTATTCTCAGTGGAGGAAACGTACAATGCCGTCTTGTATTTTGACCCCCCAAAAAAAGGTATTTACTTAGGTATAAGACAGAGTAAGTTATTAAGTTATTCAGATTATAGATACATTATTTTGTGATAGCCGCCAGTCCTTCAAAGTAAACAAAGCTCTATTCCCGGGACATTCTGTCCATTTTTACTTTTGACCTGAGCTGTCTGGATCCCAGCTGGATCTACAGGCGCACATACATACGACACGACAAACAACATCAAACCTGATCTGATCTCAAGATGTTTAAAGAGACTAAACAGGTCTGATTGATTTCATACACGAACACACACACACACAGGGCAATGACTGCCATCATCCAATCACAGTGAAGAAAACTACATTTTCACCTTCTCAAAACTCGGTCATTGCTAATATAGCTTACAGAACTAGTCCTTTAAGAAAAGAGTAACAAAGGAGTGTGTGAGAGACATCGCATCGAGAATATCACACCTATCAAAACAACACACACACACACACACACACACACACCGATCACAGACCAGCTGCACACTGACTCACTGAATCATTTGTGGAGTGATGTATTGACTCACTGAGCCAGAGAATCATTTAAGCCGCTGACTCACTGTTTGAAGAGCCAAATGACTCCGAATCAATGAAGCCCAACCATCACAACGGCACTTCAAACGTCTGTTCACATCCAAAACATCAGCGAAACTCCCTCCTTACCGGACGAATCGCACACAGCCTGTCAGGAACACGTCCAGGACATCTTTCAGTCCAAAATCAAAGAAAGAAACTAGGAATTTTATTTTGCATTAACAACTGGAAGCCTGTTTTTATAGGATTATTAACATTTTCATGACAACTAAACATATTTAAATCAAAATTAATATTTACCTTAAAAGAAAATTACTGCACTAGTAATTCTCATTACTGTAATATGGAAAATATATATTATTTAAATAGTAAAATATTTATACAGAATAATACATTGATTTGTTTGTACTATATTTAATAACAGTCATTTTAGTCATATAGTATACAGTACATTATACATACACTATATAATACTAATATAAAAAATATAAATATAATTGTATGATATCATTAAAATATAAACGGTGTAAAAATGACATAAATATAAATATTTTATTTGTATTAATTGTATTAATATATATAAAATTAATTACATATATAAAATATAATATATTATTGTATGTATAATAAAATATAATTAATTTTATATTAAATATAAAATATAATAATAAATATAATTTATAATAATTATAAAAATATAAAAATATAATATATAAATGTTAATTTGTACTATTTCTTTTCTTGAAGCAATTTCTTTTCTTCTTTGTTTATTTCACATTCTATTTTATGAAAAAATAATTTTATTGTTACTGTTTTTGTTTTATTATTATTATTTTGAGGTGTAGATTTGCCATTCCATTAAATTTAATGGAAAAAGCGACTTTTCTTCCTGTCTTGATATTAAAAGTTAAATAAATATCAACCATCTTCTATGTTTAAACCACAAAGCTCTTCTCCAGTCCATCCAGACTATTTACTGAGCTCATTAGCATATGGCCACCGGCGCCCAACACCTATTCAGCGATTCCACTATACGGGTTAGCCAATCAACAGGGGTCATTTACATACAGTAGTCTTAAAGAGACAGTAACAAAAAAACCCACCCTGTTTGGTGTAAAAAGTTCATGACCTTCAGGGACAAACGTGAAATGTTACCAAACTGTCCTCACAGCAGACCATCTCGACACAGTAGGCAAAAATATTTCAGCTCCAATTTTATTTATATGGTTCTATTGCATAACGTGTTGTCTGCTCTTATAATACGACCCCTTTAAATACTCACAGTAGGAGAAGCCCAGCTGTCTGGAGAAGAGAGAGAAAAACATCAACAGGGAAAAGAGAGGGACAGATCCAGACACAGGAAATAGAGGCTCAGGGATCTGGAGCAGAGAGGAAGTCATCGATTGGAGACAGGGGGAGATTGAGAAAGCCAGATTAATACACAGAAGGAGTGTGTTTATGCGTGTGAAGCGCTCATATGAGGATGTTTACATTGCTGACAAATGACGTACGTATGTGTGTGTGAAAGCTCAATGAAGTCCAAAATCATTGCTCTTCGACATTGTTATCGTTAACTAAAACTGAAATGATAAAAAAAAATAGTTTCGTTAATTGAAATGAAGCGGAAATACAATAAGATAAAAAACTTCCACTTAAACGAGAAGTAGAAATGTTGCCCTGGCAACTAAAAAAAGCTAAGTTTAGATTCAAGCACTAAAATGACAAAATAAAACTGATATAAATATAAAATAAAGATAAATAGAAATCAAAATTAGGGATGCACGATATATCGGCCACCATATCGGTATCGGCCGATATATGTTCATTTGTAATGTTCTCGTTATCTGCCTGATAAGAAAATGTTGCCGATATATTAAAGCCGATAATTAATGTATTATTTCCTTCCACACTGTTCAACATGATGGTTTTGAATTGCTTGAAATATGATTGGAATCACTTCAAAAAAGGAAAATATAGTTCAGTGCAACATGTCTGTCATATCGGCTACATGAAATAATAATGAGAACATGATAATTGTGTGCTTTGTACATGGATTTTAATGATGCGACTTTTGTTTTTGTAATCAGGCTCTCAAAAATTATATAAAAATTTGGTTTTAGATTTATCGGCCAATATATCAGTTATATCGGCTTTCATATATAAAGAATAATCGGTTATCGGTATCAGCCAAAATGTTCATATCGGTGCATCCCAAGCCAAAATGTATTAGTGTGTCTTTTAATAAATCTTACAATATAATTAAAAAGACCCAGAAGAACATGTTTTGTCCCAATCCCGGTTACATATTTTCTCAGGTGAATGTCCACAAATGTTTAATAACATGACTAACCAATAAATGACACTAATCTACATAATTTATGATTGATATTTTAGTACTTTGTGTCTTAGAAGAAAAATATCATCGAAAGACCTCAACATAACAGTTGAGATGGGGATCACAGACATGGACTACGAGCCACAAAAGTCTAGTTTTGATTTCATGGGGTCTTTCAGCGGAGACTCATAAAGCCAGTCCTGAACCAGTGGGAGAAGACAGGGACACATTTATCAAGGACGTAAATGCATGTGCAATAAACGCACGCGCACAGGGTTATCGAAGCCTTCGCAGCGTGTTATTATTCCTCCATTTGGCCATTGTGCAGTAACTCAAGCAGAGTGGACTCGCTTGCCTCAGTGTTGCCCGGGTTTGACGCTTTACTGCCTCGGGCTCTCAATGCCGGCGGAAAGAGATCGAGAGCACAGGGAGACGCATGAGACCGGCCGGCTATTTTTACCTGCATGAGAATGAGCCGGTAGATAAATGCAGGAGTGAAGGAAAACGCAAACTGAGATGATCAAAAACATTCCCAAATATAACAAACAAACGCACTAGCATTAGCGAGTTAATGATGAATCAGTGTTATACTAAATAAACCACAGCCACGCTACTTGCATAGCTAACTGTGTCTGGCACAAACCTTCCTGGAAACTAATACTTTTGAATGTTTAAACCTGTTGATTCTGTGTGTGCGAACTCTAGATCAGGTCTATTTGTGCTTTTCATGCGTCCTTGAAGCAAGTAAGGTGACTGTAATATGACAAATGTGGAATAAAAGGGTTAGTTAATGAGTGTGAGAAGTGTTTTCTAAGTCAACCATCACTATACTTCACCCTAAAGTTTGACATTTATGGGTGAATGTGGATGTTTAGCTTCCTGAGCACTTATTTTCAGCTAATAAAGATTTAAACCGTTTTTTTTTGGTGTAAAATATGTCTTTCCTGCCCGTCTTTATTACCGTGGGTGTCTGTGCTTCTGTGTACGGGTGATGTCATGATGTGAGACTGTCATGGCAACAAAATAAACCTTCCACCGCATATGGTCAGTGAGTTTTATCCCAGCCTGTATAGCACAAGTACACAGACAGAAACTCGAGTTTTCTTGGCGAGATCGAACCGTTTCTGAGAGCAGGAATTCAGTCCTTTTCCTCAGTCTACTGTCTCAGTAATATCTCCATTTTCAAGCTCAGACAGAAGAGCACAAACCTGGGTAAGAGAAGACAAACACTAACACTGACCGGTGAAGACCACCACAGCACAGACCACTGAAAAACACTGGGGATGCACCTCCTTTTTCATAACATTAGATAGTTTTATATTATATATTTTCTCTGTTCACCTAACTGATTAAATAGAAATAGAAATGTAACTTATTTCAACAAAATGCTAACTTGAAATAACTTTAATTGTATATGTCATGTATTTTATATGTGAAGTATCATACATATAAAACATTTGTTTTCAGCAACAAATGTTGTCAATAAAAAGAAATAAGTTTGAAAGACCACTACAAACCAGTAAAGACCAGCACAGACTAAACCAACACAGACCAGCCCTCTGAAATACACAAAGGATGCACCGCTTTTTTATTTTATTTTATTTTATGTATATTATATTTCTTTTTTGACTCTATTTAACCAATTTTGGTTATTAAAATAGTTCTTAATATTTGGGAGGGACACTTTTAGTTTAATTGTGCAAAATGGTTCAAACTTTTTGCATGTTAAATATTAGGCACATACATTTTTTTTTTTATATATATTTACTTTGAAAGACAAACCAGTGCAGACCAACAAAAACCAGTAAATACCACTAGCCTACAAACCAATCAAGTCCTCTGTAGACCATCAAATACTATATAAAATATATTATTTTCAACTTTGAAAGAAAAAACAGTGCAAACCAACAAAAAACAGTAGAGACCACTACAAACCAATCAAGACCTTTGTAGACCATCAAATAGCCTACTATGCATATGAAATATATATTTTTAAAACTTTGAAAGAAAAACCAGTGTAAACCAACAAAAACCAGTAAAGACCACTACAAACCAATTCAAGACCTCTGTAGACCAGACTAACAACCAATATCCACCAACACAACATCAGTGAAGACAAAAAGGCGAATAATTATTTTCTCTCTATTTAATTAATTAATTAGTAAACAGTTCTTAATATTTAGGGGGAAATTCAACTTATATCAACCAAATTCCTTTAACTTTAAATAACTTTAATTGTGCAAAATGTTGCCATTCCATGGTTACATTCCGAAATGTAATATATATATATATTTCAAATAAAGTTTAAAGACAAACTCCTGCAGACCAGCAAAAACCATCATAGCCTAATCGAGTCACTGCAACTGAGAGGAATCAAAGTCCCACTGAGTGCAGATGAAGCACATTACATCACCGCGGAGAGCCTGATGACTCCCGCTCAACATGAGCGAATCACTGAATCACTGCATGAGAAAGCAGAGCGTCTGGCAGAGTGAACTGCAGTGTGTGTGGATGCTCGATGCGCCTCCAACGGACTGAAATGGATTTCCAATATGCAATCACACAACTTCTTATGAAAGAAGATGAGCGAGACAGGTTCAGTTCGCACACACACTCTCGTCCAGATTTCAGTGAGTTTGCAGCTGTGAACCTGAGAGACGAGGCTCGCGGCCAGACAGTGGTCTATCTAAACGTCCTCAGCTAATGTACCTCGCGAGTGTGTGTGTGTGTGTGTGTGTGTGTGTGTGTGCGAGCGTCATTTTCACAGCAAACTTTCACGCAGAAGTGTACTTGTGTACCTAACGGCTTTAGTGAGGAAAAAAACACAACAAAACACAGTTCCAGGAAGCGTTGCGAAGAGCACAATCGAATAAAAGCTCGCTAACTTTATCTTTATTTCTGCATTACTTACTTCCTCTAGACAGAGAAGCTCCCGTGTGTTCGGTTAAAACTTCAGCTGCTTTATGTTATCAGAAACATATCTCACCAAAAAACATTAATAGGCTGAGAAGAACTGTGAAAAAAAACCAATGCAAAATGTTCACAGGCAGCTCCTTAAATCTGTGTGTTCCTGCATGAACTAGGCCGGGGCGAGTTGTCACAAACTGTAAATCTTAGTAACCATAAGACTTCTAGACTAAAATCCAATTGCACAAATGCTTGTTTGTTGTTTTAATATCATCCTATTTAGCCCTTCTATGAGTTGTGTTCAATAAACTGTATCTTTTTTTCATGGGCAATAATAGAGGAAAATCCAATCACTTTTTTATGTAGCAAAGACTTTATGCTTTGAGTTTATTACTTTGTGAAATGGACTTTCAGAAATACACACCATATTCACTGGAGAAAAACATGCAACAACAAGCATGTGTATAGAAGAGCCCTGAAAATGTAGCCTATTGTTATTATTGCCAGTTGTCTGATGAAAGATTTGGGGTCTTAAACATTATGCCCCTAAAAACAGCGAGTTCAGAGTCCCAGATCCCTCCGCACACTCATCTGTCGCCTGTGTGAATGGATAACACATGCTGGAGCGCGAGCGCCACAGAAACCAGAGTAAAGAACACAGTGTTCCCAACGCAAGGACGCGCCGCATGTCTACCTGCGTGAACTCTTGATGCAGCTGCTGTGTGTGTGTGTGTGTGTGTGTTAAATCGAGGAATACACTTGTGTAGCTATCTTAACCTTTCCCTTGGTTTGAGATATCTTTGTATCCACTTAGAGAAAGACTAAGTATGACTTTTTGGCAATATTTACAAAGATAAATCACACACAATACCATAAGTTCAGTTGAGTAATGAATGAGTAATGAGTAGTGCTGTCAAATCTATTAATTGCGATTAATCACATCTAACATAAAAATGTGTATGAATATTATATGTGTGTGTAGCATATACAGTATGTAGGCCTACACACATGAACAAACGTGTGTTAGTTGCGATTAATCGGTTTGACAGCACTAGTAATTTGAATTCATTCATTTATTTTTTATGTGACCTTGCAACGATGTGTTTACTGGTGTGAGGGCGGGGAAACCTGTCACTCACATGAGATCCACCAATAGCAAACCACAACCATCCAATCAATTCACCAAGGAACAAATAAAGTCCCTCTCTACATTTGTTCTTGTTTGAGAAACCACTTCACTTGGGCATAAGTCACAATAGCGAAGAAAGGACTATTGCAACTTCCAATTCATGCCAACTTCAAAGTAAAAAAAATTGTAACTAGGCTACCTGTAAAAAAAACGAGAGAGATAGAGAAAAGTCTCATGAAATGTCTGACATTTAAAAAAAAACACTCAATAATATAAAATAGAAAATATTTAAAATATTAACATTTGAAAAACTTTCAGTCACCAAAACAAAGTCTACCATATGCAGGAAGCCATTTTGTTGTCATGTGACAAAAACACAAAATAGTTGATTTCCATGTCACAACCCTCATCATTACTGTGTAGGCTATCAATAAAATAATAAACTATTAAAAATAAAGGTTCCAAAAGGTTTTGTTTTTTCGCTGCGATCCCGTAAAATAACCATTTTTGGTTCCCCAAAGAACCTTTCAGTGAACAGTTCTGAAAAGAAACTTGTTTTTGCGTTGTGTGAAGAACATTTTAATAATCTAAAGAATTTTGTGCTGTGGAAAGATCCAATAAATGTTAAATGTTCTTAATGGAACCTTTTTTTAAAAGAGTGTATAGATTCGAATTTTGATGGTCAGACCGTTTGACATTTAAAATCTAGAATTCCAAATGTATTTTTCAAAAACGTGAAAACAACATTTCCATGAGCTTGGCACGTGTTTTAAAGCAGCCTTTCAAAAGTTTCCCAGATTCATCCTGTCCCCCATCCCAGACATCCCGAGTTATGATTGACAGATAAACAGTGGTAGTCTGAAGTATTACACCAGCCATCATCCAACATTCTCCACCCGTCACCTCAGCCACACATCACAACAAACACCCGCATCACCCGCAAACCCGCCCGGGGCTTTTCAGCGAGCCACGGTCACTTACAGAGTGTGTGTTTCGGTGGGCAGGCCGGACGCCGCGGGGGCCTGATCCAGTCCGATGTTGGAACAATTAACCACGCACACGTTTTGGGGTCCCACCGCCGTGCACGAGCAGTTCCCCGGGCACGGGCTGCACGCTCCCCCGTCTGCCGTGACAACCGAGCGCGCCTCGAGGCAACAGAGTGCAAAGAGCAGACTGGAAAATAATCCAAACTTTGGGAGACAGACGCCATGTTTTCGCTTAAACACAGTCTGTCCATTTCTACAAGGCATAGCTCACTCGCATCTCATCGCCCCTTCTGTTGGTGAAGTTTTCCTCGGGACGCGGGGAGGAAAGTTCACTCTTTTCCCAGTTTTTCCATAAGAGAATCGGCGTAGAAAGCAAGAAAGCGTCGGAAATCTCGTTTTCCCCCAAGTTCGATGACGTCCCCCCTCTATTCCTCCGTTAACGGAACTAGATTCACTTCTTCTCCCGAGGAGGGGAAAAAAACTCAGGATTCTGCTCTGCCAGAAGTTCCTGAAGAACTTCCTCTCGTTCTCCCATCCTGCAGTGCCACTGCTCTCCACTGGATGAGGCTGACAAATCTGACAAACTTGCACATTACAATCCAATAGGCTATAATTAACAGGACTTGGTGTTTTAGACTTTATCGGTGATTTTATCATTATTATTCTTTTTTACAGTGCAGCACGTATGTATGTCCCTGTCATGTGCAGTGGCTTCAAAAATTACTCTTAAAGCACAAATACAAATGTCACTGCATTGGATAATAAAACATCAAAGCAAATTGAAGAAAATATGAATGTACTCATATTCGAACTTCCATTATTCCTTCGACATACAATTTTTTCCCCCATAATGGACTGTATGCTCTGTGCTTGATTGTGATTAGTGATTTGATCATTCACTGTAAAAAAAAATTAACCTCTCCAAGTCAAAATATTCTAGTGACTGGTCACATCTAAATTTTTTAATTGGCCCAAGTGAAATTCTGTAAAATAAATTGAATTAATTGTTGCAATAGTCTGTTAACATTGGCTAAATGAGAAATAATATGTCAGACTAATTGAAAAATTTAGATGTTACCAGTCACTAGAAAATTTTGATTGGGGATGTAATTTTTTTTTTTACAGTGTTTGTACAATGGCATTCAGACATTAACTGTGACTTTTAAGCATCCACATACACTTTGGGACCACTGTGTCTTAATAGTAGATCAAATAATCATTTGAAATACAATTTTTTAAAAAGATATTAGTTAGCGGTAAATTAATGTGTGAATTTTACATTCAATTCAGTGCTTTTGTTTGAGCCGATGTTCTCATTTTTCTCATGCTCTGGACTAACATGAAAATAAATTTAATCAGAAATATTTCAGTTGTTTCTTGTTTTCCTTTTTAGTGTTGACATATTTCAAATTAAACATGTATGTAAGAAATATTATTTTATGAAGCAATATTAACTTCATTAACATTTGAAAATATCTGTAGGTATATTCTGACAAAATAAAGTGAATGTGTTGTACTTAAGATATATGAAATATGTTCTGAAACACAATTGTTTACATTCACTACATTTTATATTTCTTCATGCCTTCTAAACTCTGTTCAGAAACCAGGACATTCATTTTGTTTAACTTATTAATAGTGATATTGAGATTTATCACATCTGACACAAAGGATTGTAAAAACAAAACAAAAAAACATTATATATACTGTATATACAATATATATAGTTCCTCACAAATGGATGAAAATATACAGCTTCCTTTATATTTATCAGCGGTGTCACTCACAAGGGAATCTTCATATCTTCATATCTTTACCATTAAGATGTTTAAAACATTTTGTCTGATTATATTACAGAAATCAGTGTGATAATATCAACATTTCAAAAGATGAAGTCAATGCTAACTATAGCTCTATATTTCCATTCTGTTCATTTTCTTGCTGTTGTATAAATAATCAAGTCATTTTTGATGAAGTTTGAGAATATGAGCTTGAGCAGAGCATATTTCTGATATTACCTTTTATAGTTATACTAGTCTCCTAAATGACATTATTGATGTTTAAAAGAAGGTTCAGAAGCGGGAATGATCCTGAAATAACATTAATAAACTACAGCTACTCTGTTTCTTATCTTTTCCCTTGAGACACCTATACCAAATATGGCTAATTCATAATTCATGCGCATTATTTCGCACTAACTAGAACAAATCTGATCCGTGGCAGTGTGTGGATGAATTATTCATGGCATGAAGGGTGTGTTGTATGTTTAAACTCTAGGGGGAGCCCCGCAGAAGAAGTCCAGATCATCATTACGGTTTGGATGTTGAATGTAATGCAACTAAATATCCGAGACAAGTTGAGGAGACTAAATTGAAAAACACATAGTGACACACACACGTCCATCTCAATGTCTGGTTGTTACAGCGCTGACTGCTGTCAAATTTCTAAATTCATCTGAGGACATGAGAGTGAGTAAATCTCAACCAAACAAGCTCTTCCCACCCACCTCCAGAGTGTCTGTCCCCCAGCATGTGCAGTGTTCGAGGAGTCGAGTCAGCCATCAGTGGATGCCACTAAACACCGCAGACGTCTGTGATCCTCCCTCAAGATGACAGAACAAGAGACCGCGTGTGGCTTCGACACTCACAGAAGAGAGATGCTGAGCGGAGGACACACTGAGAGACAGAGAGCGTTTGCATCTCAGACAGACAACCACACAGTTTACTCTTAGGTAGACTCTCAGGTTAAGCTCAGGCAATCTCTTACAAACTGACACACTTATAGTTCATTTATAAGTTTCTGAATATAATTCACAGCCACAATGCCATGTGTTTTCTGTTCAGGGTGTACTGAGTGGTTTATACTGATTATGTATGCTATGTGGTTGCTGGGATGCTCTGGGTAGTTGCTAGGGTGTTGCTATGAGGTTATTAGGGTCTTCTGGGTATAGTTGTTAGGACGTTGCTATGTGGTTGCTGGGATGTTCTGGGTGGTTGCTAGGGTATTGCATTTACATTTTACATTTATTCATTTAGCAGACGCTTTTGTCCAAAGCGACTTACAACTGAGGACTACAGCAAGCGAGTCATCGTGAAGAGGCAAAAATAACGCAAGAAGTGCAAAGTTCAGGCATTGCTCGTAGCATAAGCCAAACAAGGGAGGATTGTTTTTTTGTTTTTATGTCAAGTGCTCACGGAAGAGATGAGTTTTCAGTTGTCTTTTTAATGTAGTCAGGGATTCTGCATTCCGGACGAGGGTGTTGCTATGAGGTTATTAGGGTATTCTGGGTATAGTTGTTAGGACATGCTATGTGGTTGCTGGGATGCTTTGGGTAGTTGCTAGGGTGTTGCTATGAGGTTATTAGGGTCTTCTGGGTATAGTTGTTAGGACATGCTATGTGGTTGCTGGAATGCTTTGGGTAGTTGCTAGGGTGTTGCTATGAGGTTATTAGGGTCTTCTGGGTATAGTTGTTAGGACATGCTATGTGGTTGCTGGGATGCTTTGGGTAGTTGCTAGGGTGTTGCTATGAGGTTATTAGGGTCTTCTGGGTATAGTTGTTAGGACATGCTATGTGGTTGCTGGGATGCTTTGGGTAGTTGCTAGGGTGTTGCTATGAGGTTATTAGGGTCTTCTGGGTATAGTTGTTAGGACATGCTATGTGGTTGCTGGGATGCTTTGGGTAGTTGCTAGGGTGTTGCTATGAGGTTATTAGGGTATTCCGGGTATAGTTGTTAGGACATGCTATGTGGTTGCTGGGATGCTCTGGGTAGTTGCTAGGGTGTTGCTATGAGGTTATTAGGGTCTTCTGGGTATAGTTTATAGGACGTTGCTATGTGGTTGCTGGGATGTTCTGGGCAGTTGCTAGGGTGTTGCTATGAGGTTATTAGGGTCTTCTGGGCAGTCATTAGGACGTTGCTATGTGGTTGCTGGGATGTTCTGGGTAGTTGCTAGGGTGTGGCTAATAGGGCATTGGTATGCGGTTACTAGGATGTTCCAGGTAGTTATGGTGTTGCTATGAGCTTATTAGGATCTTCTGGCTAGTCGTTAGGGCGTTGCTATGTGGTTGCTGGGATGCTCTAGGTAGTTGCTAGGGCATTGCTATGAGGTTATCAGGGTCTTCTGGGCAGTCATTAGGACGTTGCTATGTGGTTGCTGGGATGTTCTGGGTAGTTGCTAGGGCGTGGCTAATAGGGCATTGGTATGCGGTTGTTCTGAGTAGTTGCTAGGATGTTGCTATGCGGTTGCTAGTATGTTCTGGGTTGTTGCTATGTACTTACTAAGGTGTTTTGGGTGTTTTGTAATGCTTTGCTATGTGGTTGATAGTGTCTTGGGTAGATGTAGGTTGTTGCTATGTGTTTACTAGTTTTGGTGTTTTGTAGCGCTTTGCTATGTGGTTGATAAAGTGTTTTGGGTAGTTGCTTGGGTGTTTGGGTGTCGAAAGTCTCTGTGATATTCTATGGTCTACATGAGGAAGTGTGAATGTAAATCATTGTCCATGGGAATATCACACATGTAGAGGTTCAAACATGCGTCTTGCATCGGAGAGGTGCTTCACTGTCCTGATCCTGATCCGCATTAGTTTGTTATCCTGCAACAAGGCAAAAATAAAAAGAGATCAAGCCCGAGCTGCGGAGCTGATTGATGGGATGCAGGACGTTTCCATCCATCCTTCCATCTCTTCTCCCACCTGCTTCGTTTATTAAGTTAACCTTTCTTTATTACATTGATTCGTTTATTTAGAGCCTGTGTGCTCTGCCAGTCTCCATGTCAGCGGCAGGTGAATGTTGATGTCGTATTAATTTATATGGATATTTTTGTTGTGTACTTATTTGTGTACTTATTGTCTTTGAAGAGTCGAACGGCCCGAAGGTTGTCGTTTTTGCCAAATCATTGTTAAAAAAGATTCTATTTTAAATATTCAAAGAATACTGAAATTTTTTTTTGATGGTTTTCCCAAAAATATGAAATTGTTTTCAACATTGATGATAATCAGTAATGTTTCTTGAGCATCAAATCTGTCACCAGCAGGTTGAAGCTGAGAGGATTTACAGTATATGCAGCAGGGTTTATTGAACAAACTCAACATGAAACAAAACACTCACAGATCAGGCACAGAACAACCAATATAATACAGACGACGACACACAACTAGACAGGACTAAACACAGGGCTTAAATACACAGCCACTAAATCAAGGAAACAAGACACAGATGACTAGCAAGGCACAGTTGAAAAGGAAACTGAATCAAAGAGACACACTGGGAAAACTGGGTCAAATTAACAGGCAAACATGAACTAACAAACACTAAACGTGAACAAGTAATTTTTTTAGAGTGATTTCTGAAGGATCATGTGACCCTGAAGACTGGAGTAATGACGAAATTCAGCTTTGATCACAGGAATAAACTACATTTTAACATATATTCACATAGAAAACACTAATTTTAATAGTATTTCACCGTGTTAATGTATGGTGAGCATAAAAAACTCTTTCAAAAACATTTAAAAAATCTTAAAGACCCCAAACTTGTGAACAGTATAGTGTATTGGATAAAATAAATATCTCAAATAAGAGCACAGAAAAATCTCATAGTATACTTGCAACTATCAAATTTACAGTAAATGTACATTTAATGTAGGCTACATCTATTTAATGTACATTTATTTAATTACAATAAATGTACAGTAGTATTACTGAATAACCTTCACCTTTACATAGTACTAATTATTTTAGTTAAATAATACAAAAGTCCAAATTGGACATACAACAATGTGAAATTAGTTCAAGTATTTTGTTACTATTATATTGACCACCCGATGAAAACATGTTGATGAAATGTTCATTAAATATTTAAAAGATTTAATCTTTCAGCTCAGTCATAAGATTGTTACTTTATAAGTAGTGTAACAATCACACCGGACTTCATGGGCATGTTATATATATATATGAATAAAAATTGTATGCTTGGTGTTTGAATGCTTTCCTGATTATTGCACCTTATACCTTGGAGAACCATGCCATGGAAATCAGAGACCGCCGGTATAGCCAATTTCATTTTTCTCAGGCAGACTCTACTGATTGAAGAAATTGCCTATACCGGTCTCTGATTTCTCTATAATTTCCATGGCATGGTTCTCCAAGGTATAAGGTGCAATAATCAGGAAAGCATTCAAACACCAAGCATGCAATTTTTCCATAGTGAAGCAGTCCATCCATACCATAAAATAGGTTGTCATCATCAGCCTATTAATTTCTGCCAAGATTGCTTTGCTATGATTGGTCAAGTAAGAGGGAAAACAATGATCTGCAATGCAGGAAAAACCTGCAGTGATCACATATTCCCACTTGGAGAAATTTCACCATACTGGCACCTCTCTGGTCTGAAACGAAAACATTGGCATTCATTTGAAATTTCATAGCAGTTCTGCAGGAGCAAAAACCTCATATTAGGGATGACAGAACACCTGGAAATGGAAAGGTCACACTTCTTTATTTTTGCATTTAGGAACCTAAATTACCGCTTGCCTAGCGCTAAATGTGATTAAAATTGCACCTGGGAGTGAATAAGCTCGCTGTTAGACTGGAACATTATCTGAAACTGCAACCGCATCCATCTGATCGCTTCCATTAATGTTTCTAATGTTGTTAATGACTAATGTTGATCCAAAAAACGAACGGAGGGACTGTTTTTATCTTTCAGACTGGCAGAGCTATTGAGGAGTACGTGGAGGAGTTTTTGAACACCTGCCATCGAGCCATCTGCGATGACGTCTGCTTAATGGAGGGATTTCGATGTGGACTGGACGAAGATCTCCGCTTCGTCATGCCCCGCGGTGATCCCTGCTGAACCCCTAGAGAGTTACATCACTTTTGCACTGTGGATAGATGGATGCCCATTCATAGTGGGCGAAGTGGAGGATGACAGCAGCCTCGTCCAGCCACACCTCGCAGACGTCTCGCAGCCAGACCCAGAGCTCAGCCCACCATCACCCGCCAACCAGGCTATCGTTTGCTTTCCTGTAGCTCAAACAGTAGAGTGTCATGGGTTCGATTCCCAGGGAAAGCTAGAACTGATAACAATGTAAATGTATACCTTGAAATGCAATTTAAGTCGCTTTGGATAAAAGCGTCCAAATGCATAAATGTAAATGTAAACCATCGCCTCAGAGCCAATGCCCCAAAGCGAGTCTGACCAGGGGTGTGAACCGGCAACCATCGTACCAGTGGGAGTCTTGGTGGAGCTTGAGACTGTTTAATAGACTGGGACTCGGAGGTACTGCTTCCCACCCTGAATCGTCTGTACTATCATCATCTGTGCCTTCATCACCGCTGGTTAAGCCCAGCATAATGACTGTATTTTCACCCTGTATTGAAAGAAAATTGTCGTCTTTGAACCCGCCCAGCCTCCCTCTCCCACTACAGATCTCAGCCCTGCCTCAGTTGATTTCCTGCAGTCCTTCGCCTTCGCCTAAGCATAAGGCCGTGCACTCACTAACTTCGCCTAAGCGTGAGGATCCCTCGGCTCCACATCCGGTGGCTGTTCTCCTCTCTCAGCCTCGGCCCGTCGACCTGTCGGCTCCACCAGGCTCCCTTGCCCCTCCGGCTGCACTTGAGATCCTCGTCCCTCCGGCTCCACCAGGCTCCCACGTCCCTCCGGCTCCACCAGGCTCCCTCGCCCCTCCGGCTGCACTTGAGATCCTTGTCCCTCCGGCTCCACCAGGCTCCCACGTCCCTCCGGCTCCACCAGGCTCCCTCGCCCCTCCGGCTGCACTTGAGATCCTCGTCCCTCCGGCTCCACCAGGCTCCCACGTCCCTCCGGCTCCACCTGAGATCGTCGGCCTTGCGGCTCCACCAGGCTCCCTTGTCCCTCCGGCTCTACCTGATATCCTCGGCCTTGCGGCTCCACCAGGCTCCCTCGTCCTTCCGGCTCCACCAGGCTCCCTCGTCCCTCCGGCTCCACCAGGCTCCCTCGTCCCTCCGGCTCCACCAGGGTCCCTCGTCCCTCCGGCTCCACCAGGCTCCCTCGTCCCTCCGGCTCCACCAGGCTCCCTCGTCCCTCCGGCTCCAACAGGCTCCCTCGTCCCTCTGGCTCCACCTGAGATACTCAGCCTTGCGGCTCCACCAGGCTCCCTCGTCCCTCCGGCTCCAACAGGCTCCCTCGTCCCTCTGGCTCCACCTGAGATACTCGGCCTTGCGGCTCCACCAGGCTCCCTCGTCCCTCCGGCTCCACCAGGCTCCCTCGTCCCTCCGGCTCCACCAGGCTCCCTCGTCCCTCCGGCTCCACCAGGCTCCCTTGTCCCTCCGGCTCCAACTGAGATCCTCGGCCTTGCGGCTCCACCAGGCTCCCTCATCCCTCCGGCTCCACCTGAGATCCTCGGCCTTGTGGCTCCACCAGGCTCCCTCGTCCCTCCGGCTCCACCTGAGATCCTCGGCCTTGTGGCTCCACCAGGCTCCCTCGTCCCTCCGGCTCCACTTTGGTCAGCCGTCACCATGCATGCGCTGCGGACTTACGAGCTATTCGCAACACTTTGGCTCTCCACCCCTTTGGCTCCAGCAGGCTCCGCCCTCCCTCGGCTCCACCTGGGTCCTTTGTCACACCGGCTCCGCCTCAGTCCTCGGATGCTCCAGAGCCAGCGGTGTCACTCAGGCCCATCAGCTCTCCGTCTACGCCCTAGGATCCCCATCAACTCCGCCGTGGTTTGTCGTCCTAACTGCACTTTGGGTCTGCAACATCTGGTCACATCTCCCGTCACCTCCTGGGATGCTCCTACCATCTGCCCCTTTCGTGGGTTCTCTGCCTGTTATTACCAGCCCTTCGCCTACTCCTCATCTCCTTTTTGTCTCTGCTTTGGTTACGGCACGAGGTCGTGCCGTTATGTCACAGACACTCATTCTTAGTTTCATTATCATGGACTTTTACAGTAGTCAACATTTGAAGTAGATCAAAAAAGTGAATCAAATTTGTCCTAAGACAAGAATGGGTATTGTTCAAAATTCATGTATAACTTTGATGAAAGGTTTTGATCCACTTCAAATGTTGACTACTGCAGTTTGTTCACCAGCTTTCTGTCTTCCTTTGTCCAGTTGTCCTGCCACTCTTTAGTTGTCATGGTAACAGATATGATTAGTTTTCAGTTCAGTTGTGTGTCATTAATTACCCTCGTTTGCCTTGTTATTTCAGTTACTGTTTCCATCACCCATTGTCTGGTCATGTTTCCACATAGCGGTTGGTCTTTGCTCATCTTGTTTGTATTGCCTTCTGAGTGGATCATTAAGACGTTATACCTGATCTTCATCTTCATTGTGTTTCCTCCAACCATGCGTGACACCTAATTGCAGCAAAACATATTCTTTGAACAGTTAAAAACAAGATAGCACTGCAAACGATTACCGAGAATTTAAGTTGCATCTACAAATGAACAATTCAGGAGAATTCATCCTTCAGTCGGATAAAAGCTACATTAAATATATTTCAGCACAAAAATCATTGGAATTTTTCTGACTCCAAAATATTTCATTTGTAAATCAGACCCAGAGCAGCTCAAGCTGTCCGTATCAATTTAAATTTTCATTCATGTTCTTGTCTGAACTTGTATCAATACGTCTTCTAATTGCATATATTTGCACTAGAGAAGATTACAGCAGCGGCTCTCTCAGGATAAAAACCTCAAACCGGCAATATAAAAGCAGTCCTAATGTAGTTTCACTGCTTAGATTGAGCTGAAACCATACAATATTGGTAGGAACACGGTGCTAATGCAACTGTAGTGCAGGATAGTACAATACATTACAATTATACAATATTTAATATCTGTTGTGTAAGATCTGTTGGACTTTTATTGCTAGTAGAAAGAGAAACTGGCATTAAAAATGCAGACTGCGAATCATAAGCTGTATTGAATCTCTCATGCTGCCTATTAACCCTCTACAACAGCATCCATGTAAATCAATCATCAGTGACAGAAACCAAACAAAATGACCATGAAACCCAGCAATGACACACTGGCATCTTATGAAATATAGCTATGACTCCCAAACTCTGAATGTCAGCTTGAATATTTTACTCAGAAACGACCGTGCATGTGTCAGCGAGCATTTTTAATACTACTTTAATGTTGCAAAAAATGTTATTCTAATGTTATTCTCTCAACAATGTTTATTGAACTCAATTATGACAGTGATATAACCTTACTTCAGGCGGTCCGTATGTTTCTTATGCCAGAAATGTTCCATGCTAACGGGAACATAACTGAATTACACCAGCGGAGGAGAAGCAGAGAGAAACCAACAATAATCTTGTGGAAGATGCCACCTGTCTGAACATACACTCACAAACTCAATATATGTCTGCAGATAGTATAATGTTCTTCACAAAGGTCACCGCTAAACATGATTTACAGCACATGTCATTAACTCTTTACCGGCTGTCTCTTCTCTCAATCTGTGTTTCACAAAGCAGCTTAATCAGTTACACAACATGTATGCAGTGACATTCTCATATGGAATATAAAATCCTTAAAAAGAACCTGGTAAAAAATAAATAAGAATAGTCAGTATGAGTTTTGGCCAGTAGGGGAGGCTATCAGCAGTTGAAAAAGGGGTTGAAGGGCACTTGTGAGTATATATATATATATATGAAAACAATAAATAAATAAAAATGGGTAAATTAAACTCTTATATTAGTCAGCTGCTTATCTATGTACTGAGAGGATGGATTCTTCATAATTTCTATTGTGCATTGTTATGCATTTTGTATTATTCAGTGTGAAATTAGTTTGGAGATGTTTAGGCTAAAGATAGCCTGTGATGTGTGATTATTGAGCGCTACTTGTCAGAGCCGTCTAAGAAACACGGTGATGAATCTGAAGGTTTGCAGGAACACATGTGGATTCTAGTTATCAATATCTGTAATTATCCCACTGTGTGCTTGTTCATCGCTGTCTCATGCATGAATGGACTTGACTTCAATTGATCCCCAGTGTGTGTGTGTGTGTGTGTGTGTGTGTGTGTGTTTTCTGGATCTTTGGGATTCTCCCAGCTGCCAAAACCCCTACTGTCTTTGCATGGAGTGTGTGTTGACTGAGCATAAAAAACAGCTAGTTCAATATATCTATCCAACACCTGAAAGCGTTGTAAGAGTTATATCAAAATAAGATATTTGTATATTCATTTTGATATTTCGTGAATATGAGTGTGTCCATTATGCGCTTCACTGCAAAAAAAAAAAAAAAGCTTTCTTAGTATTTGTCTGGTTTCCAGTCAAAATAAAAAAAAAATTCTTACATCAAGTTGACTTTACTGTAGATAAGTAAAATGGCACAATATGTTATGTCTTGTTTTCTGAGAGAGAAAAAAAATCAAGTAAAGTTATTTGAAAATTGAATCTGGCAAATAATCAGAAAAAGATTCTGAACCCAAACAAAAACAAGACTTTTTCTCACCCCATTGGCAGATCATTTTGCTTATTTTAAGCAAAAACTCACTTTTTGTCACAATTTTGACACACACACACACACGCACGCACGCACGCACGCACGCACGCACGCACGCACGCACACACACACACACACACACACACACACACACACACACACACACACACACACACACACACACACACACACACACACACACACACACACACACACACACACACACACACACACACACACACACACACACACACACTAACCTGACCCCTAAACCTACCCATCACACACAAATTAACCCGACCCCTAAACCTACCCATCACACACACACACACCCACACACACACACACACACACACACACACATTAACCTGACCCCTAAACCTACCCATCACACACAAATTAACCCGACCCCTAAACCTACCCATCACACACACACACACACACACACACACACACACACACACACACACACACACACACACACACACACACACACACACACACACACCATGATTATGTATTTACATTCAGTAAGGATAAAGTTGCTTTCCTGTTGTTAATGAAGCACAAATATAAATACATTCCTGAACATAGTGAACGCCATCTTGTCATTGTCATTTGATGCACTAACAACAAAAGAGAAAATATTTGCCTCAGCCAAGGTTGCACACATCAGGTAGCACTTTATTTTACAGTCCAAACACGTATTAATAGCAATAACTGGGTAATAACTAACCCTGACCCTCCCCCTAAACCAAACATTAGCCCATACCTTATATTACCCAGTCCTTTCTTAGGCAAGTAAATGCAAGTGCACATCCTGTAAAATAAAGTACGACCTGCACACTTCACAAATCTCAGCATTGTTTCATGACAACTACATATTCAGAGATTTGACTGACTCGTTTGACTCACCTTAGATGGGAAATATGGATATTCTTTGCAAAACCTGACCTCCAAAAACGTCAACAAACCCCATTGCACAAAATGACTGACGGGCATAAAGCGTTTTTCTGATTACAGTCCACGGCTATCGCAGAGACATTTCATACAAGAAGCTTTTATTTCTGCGATATCTGTCAGGAAGTAGGAATATTTTATGCCGGGTATTTAAAAAATTAATTTCCCCCAGTGATGTCGTGATGAAAGACAGCATCTGTGTCCGTGTGATTAACAGCTGGAACAGTGTGTTCTGTGTACCTTGACTATACAGTACACACACACACACACACACACACACACACACACACACACACACACACACACACCTCAAAGCTTATGTCGTGTCTGTTTGCTGAGTCAGCTCATGAATCAGTGTATAGTATGCATGAATTCGGGCACTGGTAAGGACAGTGATCCCAGTCATCATAATTCATAAAGTTATAAATATTGATATTTTTCTTACAAAAACGCTTCACTTTGCTCCAGAAGGCCT
This sequence comes from Phoxinus phoxinus, assembly GCF_949152265.1. NCBI lineage: Eukaryota > Metazoa > Chordata > Actinopteri > Cypriniformes > Leuciscidae > Phoxinus > Phoxinus phoxinus. Next base: position 38,886,607 of record NC_136881.1, read on the forward strand.
TTATTAACCCCCTGGAGCCGTATGGATTACTTTTATCATGGATGGATGCACTTTATGGAGCTTTAAAAACTCGTAGGCTACACTATTCGCTGCCATTATAGCTGGGAAGAGCCAGGATATTATATTTAACATAACTCTGATTGTGTTTGGCTGAAAGAAAAAGGTCATAATCACCTAGGATGTCTTGAGGGGGATTCAATTATGGGATCATTTTCATTTTTGGGTGAAAGCGTCCGACTCCCTGATTACTGAAATAGGGAGCTGATTGAAACACCCCCCCTGTTTCCCGCTGAGAAGTGAATTATAATGAGGGTTCACGTCAAACCGCCTCAGTACAGATGTCAGGAGGGAGACACCTGTGAGCCGTACGCCTCAACTCGTCTCGCACCTCTTTCTTACGAGTTACTTTAAGATTGTTAAAGTCACATCTACCTCCGGATCATGTCAGGAATCAAACCTTTCTCAGGTCTCCATGTGGGCCGTGCCATTTATTTTTATGGATAAAGCTAGTTCATATTGGAAGTGCCACATTGTTGGCACTTCTGATAGATGCATGGAGGGGTGAATCTCACAAAACCTGTCAAGAAAAGGTCAAAAATAAGAAATAAGAATTCGCTTTCGCTACTTTTAAAAAAAGATTTCATGAATTTTGACACTTTTTGTAAGGAACACTGAGAAGCTACAAACTCAAAAGAAAAAGTTCGAACCCATTATTGTGAAAAAAAGATGCTGCCTTAAATTTTTAAGTACTATCAACTTGGCAATAAAAGTAATTTCAACTTAAATGACAATTAACTGACCTAAAAATTAGTTGAATCTTTTATTAGCCTACATAAAAAAGTTGAAAATTGCCTATTTTGATGAGTTAAAGCAATGTAAAAACATAATGTGTCAAAACGTAATGACCATATAATTGTTTACAGTGTAGTAATTAACATTTGGAAAGACAATGGTATTAATTGAATGGTATTAACAATACCAAAAACTTGACCAAAAACATCAGGTTCTGACCGCAAGAACTGTAATTATGTCACATAAACCAAAAAGCTTGACCAAAACATCCGGTTTTGAACGCTTTCACAGATTATATAAATATCAATGTCTTATTATTTCCTTAATTTATCATATGGGAAAAGGTTGTGTATGTTATCTTGTTGTGGTTTAAATAATTATTTCTGTGTGGGATACCCAATCACTTGTGACTGGAGCGCGCGCACGGCTTGACTGCAGGATTGCGACTAAACTGCGATCGCGCGCATTCTCTCTCTCTCTCTCTCTCTCTCTCTCTCTCTCTCTCTCTCTCTCTCTCTCTCTCTCGGTTTAGTTCTGTCTCAGAGTGAGTCGGGCACCAGATGCCATCACCTGTCGCTAGGCTCAACACTGCTGTGGAGCGAGAGTGCTGTGGCTAATTTAACAGATACTGTCGCTGACAGATTCAACAATGTTTTTCAGTGTTTGTTATTTTTACCCACTCTTCTCGTCTCCTTCGTGGGATGTTTCACGCCTCCCTGCGTTTTACTGATACATAGACTACTCAGGTAAGCCCACAGGAACATTTTTGTTTATGGTGAGATTTTTATTTAAGTTCATTTTTAGTAAAAAAAACAACACCATACAAGTTAAGGAATCGTGTAGTAGGCTAATAATTGTAAGAATATTCTTAACTTACTGCAGGACTGCGTTCGTTTAGCTATACTTTGAGGACAGTGCTTCTAAATTTCTTTAAAATTGACCAATAATTTTCTGTTTTAACCTCACCACTGTCGAATATCATTGCCTGAAAATATATATTTTTTTGTTTCCACGCAGTTTGCAAAGTGTTATTTCTAAACAATAATGTCTCTGAAGAATGCAACCACGCCGCCGTTCTTGAGTTTATATCAAGGTGGAAGCAGATAGTTTGAAAGAAAATGTTCTGTAGTAAGACAGATCCAGCTGAGATCCTGGTCTCATAAGTGATAAGACCATGAAAGATAAGTGCGTTTTTTCCTCGTTTGTTCTGCGGGCAAATGCTGTGAGTTGATGTCCAGCGAAAGTCTACACAAAATACACATAGCCTACATAAATAATGTGTATTATTCAAAATAAAATGCAACTGTAAAATCGAGCAGTTGTTCTAACAAACACTTTTTAGTTAACTTTACTTAATGTCTTAATTGTAAAAATCTAGTAATCTGTGCTATTCACATACTATGCCTTGTTTACTCAGCCTTGTTAACCCAAATTCAGATTAATTGATTGGTTTGAGTGTTATTCTGTCAAAGTGTTTTTTTAAGGCGAGGCAATTCTTAATAGACTTTTCACTCATTTCCTCCACTTCTGCAGTTATCTTTCTCTAGTTGCATAATTCACTAATTTCCCAAAGTTATCTTGAATGTTGAATTGTCAATACCACTTACATAAACTGACTTCATAAATTAATGTTGATTTTCTCCATTATGGTGATCAGCGTTCCCTTTGGCTGGGCTCTTGGAACTTCATTTATATTATTAGATATTTTTAAGGAGATCGTTTGCATGCTTTATTTTAAAGTAATTCTAATATTTGCAGCGTGTGACAAGTTTCCCCAACCATATCCCGAAAAAAAAACACAGTTCAAACTTTCTACTTTCAACAAATAGTTGACTCTCGTCTGAATGCATGTCATTGCGGTTTTATTGTGTTGACAATTATTATATTGTCTGAATGACTTACAAATATGATCTGTGATTTGATACATAGCGGAAGGAATATAGTTAGTTAATATTAGTTTTAGGTTGACTGAAATCAAATCAAGTCTCTTAGACTATGCTCTGTGCCGTGACAGACAGTTCTGACTTATTTGTGCTCAAATTAAGAGAAAAAGGACTGTGAAAATATTGATCTCTAGACTAAAAGAAATACCAGAATCAATAAAAATGCACTTTTCATTGAAATTGCTGCAAAAACAATAGTAAACTGTGTTTTGCCTTTGTAGCTTGAAAAAGCTTTTTCGGTCCACTAGATATCAAGTGATTATAAACCCCTCTTTTTTGACATCCATTTCAGGTCTTGGAGTTTCTGTTAATGAGCTGTTGAGTTTAATCAAATGTGTTTGAATAGAGAGGCTTTTTTATATCGTTTTTTTTACAAATGAATCTCAGTAAAATGTGCTCTGCCTCTATGCAGCTCTTAGGAGAGGAAGAAAACAGGAGACAGGGAGCGACAGAGAAAGAGAGAGAGATAGAGAGATGCATGCATGCGTTGTGTCACTTCAGTCTCCTTGTGTGGGTTTGCAGTTTTGGCTCTGATCTTTATAGCTGAGGTGTGATCATCTGCACTGATTCAGTCTCTCTGATCTCTCACTGTAAAACAAGCACATTAAATTTACACAAGCCATATTCTGTCCCTCTGACAAACACACACAAACATAAAGAGAAACTATGTACCCTGCCACTTCATTATACTCTCTTCCCTTTCCATCCAGCCTCTCTTCCCTTCCCCAACTCTGCACTTGTTGTTTCTGACCCTTTTATATCTCTCTGTCCATTCCAGATCCAGAATGGGGTCATTTAACCGATCCGGGTGGACGGGGTTCATCCCAGGGGAATATAACTCCTCTTCCACTGGACTGGGATTTTCAGGAACTCCAGTTGGGAATTACACCGGGAATGTGTCCGATCAAAGCATGCCTTTCCAAGGGAGCAGCACGATGGTTACCGCGGTCATATCATTCACCGTGTTTATCGTTGGACTTACCGGCAACACTCTGGCCATCTACGTGGTTTTGCGCTACGCAAAGATGAAAACGGTTACGAACATCTACATTTTAAACCTTGCCGTGGCCGACGAGCTGTATATTTTGGGCCTCCCTTTCCTTACGACGCAAAACGTACTCTCCTACTGGCCGTTCGGCTCGTTCCTGTGTCGCGTTGTAATGACGGCAGACTCGCTGAATCAATTCACGAGCATCTTCTGTTTGACAGTGATGAGCATCGATCGCTATTTAGCAGTCGTGCATCCTATCCGCTCCACTAGGTGGCGCCGGCCACGAGTAGCTAAAGCTGTTAGCGCGGCGGTGTGGGCGTTTTCGTTCGTCGTCGTTCTTCCCGTGGTGATATTCTCTGATGTTCAGGACATGTTTAACTCATGCAACATGAGTTGGCCGGAGCCGCGAGACGTTTGGTCGACGGCGTTCATACTCTACACGGCAACGCTCGGATTCTTCGGCCCCCTGCTGGTCATCTGCATGTGTTACCTTCTCATCGTAGTCAAGGTGAAGTCGTCCGGTGCGCGTGCGGGATTTACCAAGCGCAGGCGCTCCGAGCGCAAGGTGACCCGCATGGTGGTGATAATCGTGGTGGTGTTCGTCCTCTGCTGGCTGCCGTTCTACATCATTAACATCGTAAACCTGGTGTTCATACTCCCGGAGAACAGCGTGATGGTAGGGGTGTACTTCTTCGCCGTCATCCTGTCGTACGCCAACAGCTGCGCCAATCCGCTGCTCTACGGGTTCCTGTCCGACAACTTCAAGCAGAGCTTCCGGAAGGTCCTGTGCGTGCGCAAGGCGAACGGCGTGGAGGATGGCGATCCCAGTTTGCCGCGGACAGAGAAGACGACGACGCACGACTCCTTCCTGACACCTCGGACCAATGACATTAATGGACACGTACAGGGCAGCCAGGTACAGTCACTCTGAAAGCACATCACACATTGTTTAATGAATTTGCTGAACGTTTATATTCAGAGCTTGACATTAACTCCCGCCAATGCGGTGTTTCACTCCTACTAGCCACTTTGGCGGGTTGAATTTTATACATTTTTATTAAATTTTTCAATTGTAGTCTTGTAAAAAGGGATCTGAAATAATAAACAAAGTGCAATGTAGTGTCAAAAATATTGATTTTTCGATACATATCGATATTAAAATATCTGAAACGCTTCCAATACTAATTTTCAGTAGAATAGACACGATAACTTTCGCTTTCTTATTCTCTCTCATCTCTCAGTTACACACAAACCCGCCTCCCCTCACTCGCTCGTTTGATTTGATTGGGATGAATATTGTTGCCGTAACAGGGTTTGAATTTCGACATCGGATTGCGTGCATTGTGCATAATTTTACGCACATTTTGCGCTCACACCCAAATATAACAGTCGCTTTGTAGTACTAAATTGAGGTATTTTTTGCTGCGTATTGTCCTTAAACATTCACATACACACAAAATAATGTCAAAATGCCGGTCTTGGCGAGTATTCACGTAAACACAGTCAGTTTTGTTTTAGGAGAATGTAAACAGATGAGAAATAAAATGGATGTGTAACAGTGTAATGGATCCGTGCGTCAGGTCTGAAAGTGACAGTAGCCTAATAAACCTGCTGCCAAATTATGAGATAGTATTAAAAATATCTATGTGGCAGTATTTCCCCAATGGTATCGATGTCAAAATTGTGTCCAGTGAAAATGCTGCGTGGCTAGTAAAACCAGTTAATGTCAAGCCCTGATTATATTGCTAGAACAATATTCAGTCTTAGACATTTTGTTGTTTGATGTGATGGTTGTTTTAAATCATGAAAGTTTGGTAACACTTTTCAATAAGATAATTTTTTTTACGTTAGTTAAAGTCAGCATGAAACCGAAGTTGCAATAGTCTTTTATTGCAACGGAAAAAATATTGGGCGTGACTTTGTGTCCTTGAGAAATTGATTGGATGGTTGTGGTTTGCTATTGGTCGATCTCATGCGAGTGACAGGTTGCCCCGCCCTCGCGCCACTTAACACATCATCAGAGAAGTCGCTGCAAGGAGTCACTTTGATCAAAGATTAAAAGATACCTCTAATATTATTTAATGGACTTAACATGAACTAACACTGAACAGTTGTTTTATAAATGAACATTAACAAAGATTAATAAATACTGTAACAAATGCACTGCTCATTGTTAGTAAATGCGTATTAACGAATGGGACCTTATTGTGAAGTGTTACCAAAAGTTATCTTGAGTTGATTTTTTAAGGCATAGTTCACCCAAAAATTTAAATCCTGTCACCATTTACTCGCCTTTATGTAATGTCAAACCTGTAGGACTGTCTTTCTCCTGTGAAAGTGAAGATTTGAAATGAGAAGTGAGATTTTTAGCAGAAATTTCACGTCATGCTACTGTGACCAAAAAGGACAACAACAAAAAAATGATCCTAAAAAACATTCAGAAGACATACTAATATAGCATTTAAGTCATATGATCTATTTAGGATCGCTCTAGATCTAGATTGGATTGTTTAACAGCATGAGGGCGAGTAAATGATGACAGAGTTGTTACTTTTTTGTGAACTAGTCCTTTAAGCGGTTTTCCAGATGAAGAAGAATAACACCAGTACAGTTAGAGCAATGGCTTTTTTGGCCCTTCGCTGCTGTGTTTGTGAATTCTCTGTAGATTACAAACATGTTGAGAATTTCACATTCAATACAGCTGCCAACATGTTGCTCCTTCCTCACTCCCCAAAGAGATAATCTCAGGGAAATTGATTTAGTGGGCAGTAAATGGAGCGAGAGACACAGAGAGAGAGGGAGAGAGAGAGAGAGAGCGAGAGAGAGAGAGATTGTTAGAGTGTGTGTGTGTGTGTGTGTGTGTGTGTGTCTTCCTGTCTATCAGTCATAACCCCCTTAGTGCCCTTAGGGAGAACACTACTCGTATGTTCCCAATAAACATTCCCAATGTCCGTGTGTATTAGCATCTGTGTGTGAAAGAAAAGGAAAGAAAGGGCTGACCAGAATCTCACATCAATGTTTCTTGTCGTATCACAGTAACGGTAGAAATAACAATAAAACTTCCAATCAAAATAGTTTGTCACTACATATTACTACTACAATATAGTGTTAATTTATAGTTTTTATGCCTTTATAACTATTCTAAATAATATAAAATAAACAGACCAAATTTCTGACCAGTAGTTATTTTTGTTGGAAATTCAACACATAAAATGGTTAAACAACCAGGTTACCACATTGTTATTTGACATTATTACACACACTTTTTTTTGGGATACTTAATTAAAATCATTAAATGTAATTATTTATCAATAAAAAGTCTTTGATGCCAAACAAGAGATAATTCTTCAAACATTTTACGATATGTAACCCTGGATCACAAAACCAGTCACGGGTATATTTGTGCCAATAGCCAACAATACACCGTATGGGTCAAAATGATCGATTTTTCTTTTATGTCAAAAATCATTAGGATATTAAGTAAAGATAATGTTCCATGAAGATATTTAGTAAATTTCCTACTGTAAATATAAAAAAAACATGTATTTTTTGTGACTGAATGCAGCACAATCGTGAACATAAATGCAGATTTTCTCAATGTTTCGATATTTTGGCTCCCTCAGATTCCAGATTTTCACATAGTCATAACTCGGCCAAATATTGTCATATCATAACAAACCAGACATCAATGGAAAGCTTATGTATTCAGCTCTCATATGATGTATACACCTCAATTTCAAAATTGTGACCCATGTGACTGGTTTTGTGGTCCAGGCAGGGTCACATATATGTTTGAAAATAATTTGATTGGATTAACCACACTTGAAGTTGTTTTTAAAATAGTCAACATACACACTCTTTTTCCCAGGTATCACATTGCTCAGCCCTACTAGATGATGAAATCTGTGTTATAGTTCAGCTTGACCCAAAGGACCATGAGGGAATACAAATATGTGTGTGTAGAAATGTGAATGTATAATGAGAGTGAGATCAGACGATCATTCATTGGGGAAATCAAAGCAGCGCGTCTCGAGAGACTGAATCAGATCTGTAGGACTGAAGAATGTCTCGCGTTTGATGGACACGACGGCATCTGATCTGGGATCAATGAGGAAAAGCCGGTCCCTTTAAGCCATTACTGCGTCCGCAGAGCTTAAATCAGCTCTAATGTCTCTCCGTGGCTTTCCCTGCTTTGACGGATACTGGGTCTGATTGGTGGAGACACCAGACACACATTCACTCGCTCGCTCTCTCTCTCTCTTAGCCCTTTCCACCACTGCTGGAGACGGAAACCAATTTGGCTCATTCTGCATGTTTACACAGCAGAAAAATTGGCTCGACAATGGTCCCTTAAACCTCGCTGGTCTCGAACCAGGAATCAATCATCGCCGCTGAAGTTTTCAGAACAACAAATCGCTCCGGCACAAAACAAAAAGTGCATCGCTCCCGTCATTATAAGACAATGCTGTAAACACCGGAAGCTTCATTTTACAGATGCATATTGTCTAAGGATGCGTGAAATACAATTATTTTATTTGAAGATATTTAATATATGTTGATTTATTTGTATAATATTATTTAAATTTGTTATAGATTTAATATTGTGTCAGTGGTAAAGCACGCTCTAATTGCGGTTAGATCCCGTCATTCTGCTGGAAAAGGGCTATCTCTCTCTCTATCTCTCTCTCTCGCTCTCTCACACTGTTTTATGGAGGACCAGCAGGGAATCTCAGACCAAATCTGAATTAAAACCACATTGTGCAGCAGTAAGAACATGTTATTCGACAGAATGAGAAACAGGAAGGAAGAAAAAAGGGCAGAAATGTAAATGGGTGCATATGTTGGGGAAACGAAGGGCTGAATGTTGTGCAATTGAAAGGAAGAGTTCACCTAAAAATGGAGGTCTGCCATTATCTACTCGCCATGATGTTGTTTCGAAACAGACACATGCTGTTGTTTTCTCTGTATAAACAATACAATAATGGCAGAATTTTCATTATTGGGTTTTTTAATTTCTGAATTTCTAACCCAGCTAACAGGGAACGTTCTGTCAAGGTTATGAACAAACATTCTCTCAGTAACATTAATAGGTATAGTTATATGGTCTTTAATAATGTTCTCAAAACATTAGCACAATTTTTTTTTTTTATTCATGGTACTTTTTCTCCTGAAATAGATGTTCGTTTAGCGATAAGAAAAGAAAGAAAATGTTACTACTCATTTCAGAGAACATACAAAAGTAACTTTCCCACAAACATGGAACGTTTTCATAACTTAATGGGAATGGTAGCAAAGCATTCTCAGAACATATTTTTGTTAGCTGGGAAAATGCAAATTAACATCATTAACCACACACACACACACACACACACACACACACACACACACACACACTCACACACAGTGCAGATGTGCCACTGTCTGACCTGTTCTGTGTTTCTGCAGGATCTGCATTTAGAGTCTTGCTTGAGTGCGTCTGAGAGCCCTCAGCCTGCAAGACCCCAGATCATTGGCCAGTCCACTCTCTAAATGCTGTTTCTCTCTCTGTCTGTCCTCTTCATCTTTATTCCGTCTCTATTGTCTTATCGTCTCTCTGTCCATCCCTTCGATATGTCTGTCTGTCCGTCCGCCTGTCTCTTCCTCTGCGTTGTTGTGGAAGGTGTGGCCTCAGCCTCAAGCCACGCCCCCAAACGTCCCCGCGACTCCACATTCCCGCGCAGCAGAGCTCAGTCTCCACCCGGTGCCCGTCGTCTCCACGCCCAGCTCCAGTCGGGACCTGTGACCCCGGGAACAATACCAGGATACTTTGTTTTGGGTGGAGGGTGCCGTGTGTGCTGGAAAACACCACGGCCATGGGAAACCTGGGCCTTGAAAATCATTGACAATCTATTTTGAATTTATCAGCTTAGAAATTATCTCTGTAAAATGACAAATCACACATTTAGTCTGAGACCTATAGTGAAAATCTATTTCACATTTTTAGAGTTGAATACAAATCCTTTAAACACAAGACATAATATTAGCATATGCATGATTTAAGAGGAAGCAATTCAGAGGAAATGTCACATGATCAATGTCACAAAATGTGCTTATTTGATTAGTGACTTGTAAACATTAAAGGCGCCGAGTCTAAAATAGTTTCGTATTGTACGCCATAGCGTTTTTTGTTTAAAAATGTTCAAAACCCAAACACGTTCTGTTTATTTTCGGAGTCCCAGATTTTCACCGTGGTCTCAGACTTTTGGGCCCCGCTTTTCAACACAATTTAAAAAAGGATGAGAAAACACAGAGGGATTTAGAAGAGAGACGAGACTTCAGACGCAAGCGAAGGGGATTTAGAGATGATGAATGTTGCTACACACACACACACACACACACACACACACACACACACACACACACACACACTCAAAAACTTTCAATCTATTTCCAGCATCAAACACGCAATCACCTTGTACTCTTTCTCCTTTACGATCAAATGAATGATTGATGTGAAGAGGAAAATAAAAACGTACACACACAGGAAAAGTATTTCGTTTACCTGCCAGAGCTGATTGCGAAAATCTCAGCGTGTCCCAGCGTCCTTCACAAACACAGACTGATATACTGCCTTACATTCAACTTTGGAAAAGGACAACAGATCTCCGAGAAGTTTGACTTCATACTTGGAGACTCGTTCTGATATCTAAAACTCTCTGATTTTGCAAAATGTATAATGTCACATTAATGATAAACATTCCCTTTTAAACAGACCAAAATTAATCTCAGGCCGTGTTAACACCTGGTATTAAGATGCGCTTCGGTCGATCGGATCACAAGTGGACGACGCTAAAGGTGTAAACGGGGTTTTGAGCTCGTCCACTTTCCACCGCTTCCAGAGGAAGTTAAAAACACATTCGCCCGGATTGCTTTCGTAGTGTAAACGCTCATGTGATCGAATGTGTTCAAACAGCCACAAAAGACCGTCTTCTCTCCGTCTACTGATCTAATGCGTAACATTACGGGAAGAGCTCGAGCCAGACGGGGTTTAAACTATCGGCTGGAGACTCAGGTTTGATTTGAAGATGAAAAATGCACCAAACACAATGTTCTCTCAGCATTCCTGATTTCTCACACACACTCACAGGGCTGTAAACGATTAATCGCGATTAATCGGATCCAAAATAAAAGTTTGTGTTTACATAATGTATGTGTGTGTATTGTGTATAATTATTTTGTATATATAAATACACAAGCATGTATATATAAGAAAAATGTGTTATTTATAATATAAATCATATAAAAATATATATACGCAGTATATAAATGCAAATATTTCTCAAATATATACATGCATGTGTGTGTATTATATATACAAAATAATTATACACAATACACACATATACATTATGTAAACACAAACTTTTATTTTGGATTCGATTAATCGCGATTAATCGTTTACAGCCCTACTCTCTCTCTCTCTCTCACACACACACACACACACACACACACACACACACACACACACACACACACACACACACACACACACACACACACACACACACACACACACACACACACACACCAGGTGTGAACGGGAATGTGTCTCCCTCGAATATGTGATCTGATCGACCAAAACACATCTTAACACCACGAGTAAACACGGCCCAGGCACATTACATCAATGATAGTAAAATAACTACTTATCAGAGAGTAGTTTTCAGAGAGAGGTGTGTGTAAAACAGGATCCTCTCTGTTGATAATCGCACACCCGCCAAACAAATGCTAGCTTTGCTGAGCACGATACTTTACCGCAGCTCGGTCACGTAGGTCGAGTTCTTGTGTTGAAAACTGAACATCTGCCCGGCGAACGGTGTTGTTTTGTACACCTCTTCTTCTGGGGGTCAGCAACTCAGAATAGTTGGACGTATCAAGAGAATGGATGTAAGTCAGCTGTTGACCCTTGACACACTGGGCAGAAACTTCCCGTCCCTCATCTGGGGACCCGCCATGACAGGTAGAGCGAGATGTGAAGGATCGCTTCGAGCGCTCACATGTCCGGGAGGTTTGGGGATCTGGGATTTTGAAGTACGTGTTGAAGGGTGCGGTGTTCAAGATGGCGTTTCCTGATGCGTATTGACATGTTTAAACGGTCCTCTACTCTCTGCCAAATGTAGCAAAGTGCCTTTTCTTGTCCCCGATCAAACTATCGACACACACACACACACACTGGAAAACGCGAGGTGTCAGCGGAGACACAAGCTGGTGATTCTGTTGTTTGCTTTCTTTGTCGTTCAGCTTCTTACCCTCATCGTTTTATTGGCGGGGATTATTTCTGTTCATGTGCTTCATTGTTAAATGCTTATAATTATTCATATGACTTAATTTCACTATTGTAAAACCAACAAATATTATCATAGCATTTCTCAAGCAGTCATTTCTATTGGCGTTTGATGTAAAATGGTCTTATTTTTAAGGCTTCAAGGCCTCGGTTACAGAGATCTTCCTTGTGTGACGGCGGCCGTGTGTGTTATTTGTTCCGCGTGTATATTTCGCTGTTCATAAAAGATATAAAGAATGTGCATTGCTGTGTTAATGCTAAATGTGCCTCTGATGTAAACTTTGCATAATTCAGCGGGCATATTTGAAGCCTGTTCATGTCAGCCGGCAAGCTTTACAATCAATACCCGCTTCTTTTATTAAACCCAAAGACTTGTTTGATCCGAGACGTGGTGGAGCCGCTTTAGACACGAGTCAGCGCCGTCAAACTGTGAATGACGCATTAACAAATCACTCTGCTGAAGAAGATGATGAGCAAATGCCATGTTTTGCAATGTTGTTGTTGTTGTTATTATTAGTTTTTAAGGATTACTACTTTTTATTATGCATTTGTTTCTGGATCCTTATCAGAGACCTGTGACATTTGTGTGGGAAAGTTTAGAAATGTGTTTTTTTCTTCTTCAAATGCTTCATTTTCTGGGTAAATGCAGAAAACATGACAGATAAATAAAAACAAGTTGACTTTAATTTTGAAAGTCCCCCTGTGGTGAAAATCAAGCTTTTAATGTTGTTTATATGTACATGTGGTGATTTTATTGTGCTTTAAGACAAACCATGTGCTAATTCATAAGTCGACTCGACACCATTGCTGATTTTCTCCTTAAAACTGTGAACCAAAGACAGTCTCAAAAACACAGTTTGAAATCGCAAACTACCCTGTAACCAATCAGATCAACGAGTGGATCTCTGAGCTGAGTGAGTGGAGGCGGGGCTCATTTGCATATTCATAGAACCACGTATTCTAAATGAGGCATGGGTGTCGAGTTACATTCAAACTATTTTAAGGCATTCATTTTTTTCAGGAAAAAACATTTAAATATGTCATTTTGGCGATCAAAGATGACTTTTAAGGGGGGGGTTATTGACTAAAGGGGGATTTTAAGTAAATCAGAGATGAGCACAGCACACAAATGGCACAGTTCCCTGAAAAAGAGCCATCTAATCATATATTGCACTCTAAAATGTTAAAAATAACTCAATATCAGAAATCTATATTGATGGCATATTTCAGAGATAAGAAGTGTGTTTGAACAACAGCTGATGCCATTACTATCATCATCATACACCTGAAAACAGTCACCAGACCTCAATACATGAGAAACCTATTATGTTGTACATATATGTTTTTGTCTAAATAAAAATTATTAGTATACATAAGCCATCTACTCTGAGTGTATCTTTCATTCTTTATGTGTCAGCTTTTTAAAATCTGAAGTTATATATTCTGCTGTTGCACATGTGTTGAGTTTGTCAGTGCACATTTTTGCTTCCCAATAAACATGTTTTCATCTTGTAGAAAATAGCATGGATGTTGTTTTAAAAATTCATGTTTTACTTTAGAAATATGGTGCTACATTCAAGGAGGTCTTCAATATCTGGAGAGAGTTAGTCTGTTAGATTTTCCATTCATCTCAATGACAGTTACTTGGCTCACACAGGACCTCCTCGAAGTACGCAATTTAAAATCGGCCATATTTGCTCATAAGTTGACGTGACCTTTTTAAACCATGATGTGACTAATCAATCTTGAAGGTGTTGTATGGGGCCTAATGCAAAAGCCATTAATGCAGGCCCATCATAGAATACATGAAAATGTATTTTTGTGTTTACAGTCTTCAAGTTTCACAAACTATAAAAAGTTCAGTGTATGTTGGCCTTTCCTCCATTGACACCATCTCTCTCTTTTTAAAAAAAAAAAGGCTAATACAGCAAAATATCTGATACTATTGATCCAATTTTACCATCGAAGCCTTGAAAATGTATGTAATCTTAATATACCATGTATCTATGTAACTATGTGTATATGTATTTACTGTATAATGTAAATGTTTTCAGTATTTAAATAAGGGCAGCATCTATTTACAATAATAAAAACGTATACTGTGTAAATAGTGGTAGCCAAAATTATTTTATATCAGACAATACGCATACTGTTTACACTGATAAAAGTGTAATAGAAGTAAAATACTATTTGCACGAAATGTAATATGAGTAACGGCTGTTCGCGCTAATTGTAAATTTATACGAAGCAGCAGATGAGTGTAAAATGAGCATTTGCATTAATCTTAAACTTTTTAACAGTTTTTTTTTAGTAAGGATCTTGTGTGAGACTGTGCACTTATGCTGTCAAGGATAAAAAAAAAAAAGGATATAGAAATAATTTTGTAATTTTGTGTTTGAACTTACACTTCTGCGGTAGCTTATAGCCTATTTCTATTTCTGAAGTGGATTTACTTATTGTATAGTTAACAAATGTGAGTAGACCGGGAAGATTCTTTCATAAATCCGTAATATCTTACCTTAATTAGAAAATATGTACAAAGTCATCTAACATCTAAATTGACAGTGAATGTCATATAGATAGCAACTTCTAAGCATGACTGTACACATGTAAAAAAGTAAAAAAGAGCAGAATAAATTAGGGATGTCGAAAGATTAATCGCGATTAATCGCATCCAAAATAAAAGTTTGTGTTTACATAATATATGTGTGTGTACGGTGTATAATTATTTATATATATATAAAAAACACACAATCATGTATATATTTCAGAAAAATTGGTTATGTATATAATATATATATATATATATATATATATATATATATATATATATATATATAATATAAATTATATAAATGTATATACAATATATAAATGCAAATATTTCTTAAATATATACATGAATGTGTGTGTATTTATACATAATAATTATACACAGTACACACACATATATTATGCAAACACAAACTTTTATTTTGGATGCGATTAATCGCGATTAATCTTTCGACATCCCTAGAATAATTAAAAAAGAACTGCTGGAAAGAGCAGGGAAATAAAATCCAGTCACCCAAACCAAACCAAATCCAAAACCCAATAAATGGGAGTTAAATACAATCCTAAAGGTTGTATCAGCGATTTCAGGCCCAAAAAAAGCGCTCGTGCACGGTGACGGCTGCACGCAATCCCCAAGAGGAGGAGGATTAGGGCGAGGGAAAACCATCGTGTTTATTCCAAGACACGTATAGTTATCGGGAAGGCTTTTGAACGGTGGAAAGAAATTAAAGTGAATTTCGGACACCGAGGTTGCACTGTTTCTTCTGGACAGGCGAGTAGCTGCTAGTGCTGACTTGTTTGGATGTGAACTGTGTGTGAAAATATCCTTCTTGAAATAATACGAGCGAAGCTCGACTAAACTTGGGTAGCTCTAGCTAAGAAATGCGCGTGCATGATCGTTATTTTTCATGATGCACGAAACGGGAGGGAGCGGCGAGCTAACTTGGTTTGTTTGGGATCTCGCTTCAAACACAAACATAAGTGACGTCACCCACAATCGCTGACACAACCTTTAATCTTAAAACAAAATGGGCGGGGCTACAGCCTGGAACACACCGAACCGACGGTCGGCCGACTAAGTTTTCTCAGTGTGTTCCGCACCGTCGGCTGAAATTGGTCCTCGTCGGCTTTGTTTCGGCCGATTTGACGTCGTCGGTGAAAGAGGAAACTCTGATTGGCTGTTCAGCTTACTGAACGAGTCAGTGCACGAGAATAATAGCAAAACAGCGAGCAAAGAAGTCAAACCGGTACAGATAGAAGGCTGTTCTAATGTTACGTCATCTTACCTGGATGTTCCTTGGTGAATATTTCAATATCAACATGAGCGGAGTGGAATAAAGAAAGCAGGATTTATATTCAAAACGGTAAGCATGCATTGCTTTGTTTACGGTTTGTGTATCTGCAGCGTCGCGGTTTCCCTTTTTGAATGACGAATATAGACGAATATATCTGCAGAAAGATTAGCAGTCACATTTACACGCAGGCGCAGAACGCGCATTCTAGCTGACAGTCGGCTGTAGTTCTCTCGTGTGTTCAAGTGCAGCTTTTACCCCGACGCAAGGCGACAACAATCGGCTTTCATCAGCGCTAGTTCGTCGGCGTCGGCTTGGTGTGTTCCAGGCTTAAAAGAGCACAGAAAATCTTCCCGTTTGCTCTGGCTTTTCAAACTACAGATACTTTATTATCGTTCATTTGGACGTCTGGTCCCGAGCACTATATTAGGAGTAAAAACTTAATTGGCCCTCAAGTGTGTTGTCGTCGTGCCAAATTTTAATATGGAGAAACGTTTTTCCTCGTTTTTTCTGCGTAGCCTACAGATAACGTTGTCAAAATTGATCTCCGTTCACACGGATCCAAAAAAACCCGCTGTATTATTCATACTAGGCCATTAGATGGCAATGTCAATTTGTAGAAACACTACTGGCCTATAGACCTTATGTAGCCCCGCCCCTTTTCAGCGCTGCGCTCATTGTCTTTTGTCTTCCCGTCTGTATTTTCACAGCGATCTTATGCATTTATGAATGAACGGCACGTTTTAAAATCTTCCCGGTCTACTGACATTTGTTAAGACATCTGCTTTAAACATTACAATCCTCATGATAACTTTCGTTAACTTTCCATTAAGTAAATCCACTTCAAAAGCGAATTACTCCTGGACAGCAATGCCATAGAAATATACAGAGCGACCGCAAAAACGCAAGTTCAAAGACAATATCAAAGACAAGATGGCGGCGCCCTTGTTTCTCTGGCGCATAAGGTCTATAGACTGAACATGTTATACGCACGCGCTCGCCGTTTAAAAAAAATCACGTTTTTGTTGTTTACATGGGGACGACAACGGTATCGTTTTTTTAAAACTTGCACTTTGAAACCCTTTTTCAAAAGTTTGTGATCTCAGGCACCCAAAAATGCCATTGTCATGTAAATGAACGGCCAAAGCGCATATGTTCTACATTTTATATTCTAGTAAACGGCTCTTCAAAAGAGAGTTGGCAGTTCTAACCACAAGATATACTACAGTATTTACACATGCTTGCCTATTGTGACGTAAATCATGACGTGCAGCTCTTTTTTCCAATCCTTCTCTTCACTAATTATGTTTGTAGGCTATGCAAAAGCATTAAAAAAAAAATTTTTTTGCTTCATGCCAAATTTAGTCCTATTGCCAAGAGGCAACATCACACCATAAAGGGCTAATTTAAAAAATAATCAAAGGTTAAAATAAAACGCTGTTTGAGTCATTGTGTATGCACTGCTCTTGCTTCAGATCAGATCTCATCCACAGGCTTCAACTTCACATTTTTTCTCTCATCTCCTCTGTTCCACCTCAACCAAGTTTTCAACCTGTGATTACATTACACTCCCTCCCTCACATCTCTATTCCTAAATCAATTCCCGCTTTACATTCCCTCACTTTCAGCCGCCCAGGGAGGATAAAAAGACTTCACTCCACCCTGTCATCACAGGCGTTCGCGGTTTCCATATCTCAAGTGTCTTCAGCAGAACTCACTCGGCAACAGTATACCGGTACTCTTATCTGAAAAGTCATTTTGTGTCAAATAGAAGAGGCTATAAATGCTCCAGGATTGTTGTAGACTTCAAATCATGAATAGAGTAGAAAAAAAGAAGAAGAAAGTTGCGAAGTAATAAAGCATTCTTCTTAGCAGACAGGCCGACCGTTTTCCTGCCCGATGGCAACAAATCTCCGGTTTAGATATGACAGGCAATAACACAGGAAAGCAAGCACCCCAAAACCAATAAACCATACGATTGAGGGCATGGAGTTAGGAAAAGACAAATGGCATGGCATCATGACAAACAGGATTAAGATCCCAGTCTATGTACAGCAAACAATATACACATAATGTCACAAACATATACTCTAAAAAATGCTGGGTTGTTTCAACCAAATTTTGGGTCAAATATGGACAAACCCCAAACGTTGGGTTAAAAATGTAATCTAAAAATTTAACCCAACGGCTGGGTTTGTCCATATTGAAACAACCCAGCATTTTTTAGAGTGTATATTTTATAAGGAGTTTTTTGTGGATCACTCTTTAAAATAGTAACCATCTTTGATTTAAAGAATGCATCTGAAGAACACAAAAACTTCTAAACTCAAAAGATCTAATAGATCATTCAAGATGGCAATTATGTAACAGTGTCTAATACGGAGGTTATGAATATGAATATATAGACAATAATTCAAATCTTTTTGCACACAATTTCTTTTCAAATTTAATCAATGGGTATAAAATTTAGTTAAAACAACATAATATCGAATAAAGTGATCCGAGATCAAACCATTAGATTTGATGCAGTGGCACCCAACTTATTTAACTTAACAATATTTACAAATGTTGAAGACATTTAAAAACACTTCAAAATCCCAGTGTGGAGAGCTGAATGCATGTTGTCTAATCTACAATGAGGCTTTATATAAAAATGTTGTCCTATACAACAGTATTATTATATTATATAATATAATTATATTGTATCTAATTTGAGCACAAACAAAAAAACATCCAGAGATTGTAAAACAAATGACTAAACTCTACAACAACATTCACATTACAACAGGATAAATACAATGAGCACACAGTTAAAAAATGCATTCTGGGAACGCCAGTATCTGTAGATTATCCTTAAATTTGAGCCTTTTATGACATTTTGCTCAAAACGGTAGAAAAACCTAATCAGTTATACGCAAATCTGAATTCAATTTAAAGGTACAAATATTAATGATAGACTTGACTTAAACTTAAAGAGTTAGTAAACTTGGCCTATTGTACACTCAATTCTTTTATTGAGATTTGCAGTAATTAATTTATTCTAAGTATAACTGGCTTTATTTGTGTTTACTCTTTTGTTTGAGTAGACTAAATACTTTTTGCACATAGTTTTACATATTGTCTTATAAACTTACATTGTTTGAAAATATTGATGTATAAAGAAAACTATGATGTTAAGATCACTTAAAGAAAACAAGTATACTTGCAGTACATAACTGCCAAAACTAGTAGTATACTTGTGTAAAATGTGTAAAATGTGCTACAACTAAACAATCAGTGTACCCATACGTCCAATTATTATGCAGTACAAACGAAACAAATATGTAAATTATTTGTGTACTCAAACTTTTAAAGTACACTATACACTAAACAGTGGGCCAATTAAGTAGAAGTCAAAGTAATATTGAAATAGTCAATACTAGTACATTGATAGTATAGATAAAGTATACATACAAATATACTTGAACCTTAATAAAATGACCTTGAAGTATTCTTTTATTTTTACAGACAGACAGACAGACAGACAGACAGACAGACAGACAGATATATAAGATAGATAGATAGATAGATAGATAGAGATAGATAGATTATTTGTCTGGAAGTAACATTTAGCTCTTGCACAATATCTGGATATTTCATTGCTGCAAACAGACTCTGATGAGGAACATTCAATGCTGTTGGACGAGGTTCTTCCACTTCTGGCACGAGGACGAGGAATGAAACACCCCAAAGATCCTGGAGGTGACGACGAGAACTGAGCTAATGCATGAAGCGAAATGAATCTCGGTGGGATGCTCTTTGACAGGTGGACATAATTCAGAAAATTCCTGTGTTGACATGATTTACAGCCATGAGACTCGACTAAAAACACCAGTGAACTTACACAACCGCTTTGCACACAAATTTCAAGTGAGGCTAGAAAGATTACGGATTCCCATTGTTTGAGATAAGATGAGGGAAGCTTACTGATATTCTTCTGAATCAATAAAAGCCGCTCCAGTCAAACGAAACTTTCTGCTTCTGTTCGAAGCGTTTTTGATGAATATCCTCCTCGAACTGCCAGCTAAACAAATCCCCCTTAATACACCTGAGGCACTTCAGCAAGATCTTTTTTACACCTTTCACATTGTGTCCGTTCTGAAGGTCAAGCCACCAGAATCCAGACTCATTGGAACCGACATGCGGGAATTCGAGAATTCATGAAGCCGCCAAGCTAGAAACCCAACCTTGGAAACCTCATTAAAAAAAGCTACCTCTCCTTCTTCCTAATGCAGAGTTTTCTGTCTGCTAGCCTGAAGCTGATTTGATTGCTACTCATTCTGCACACACACACACACACTGTTTAATGTTTGGCGATCATTATGAGTGACTGGCTTGAGGATTCAATGGTCTTTGAGCTGATGATTTATTGGATGGAATCACCTTTACATTTATACTCAAAAGCTGAAAACACTTTGTGCAATGTATTGTGCAAGCACTGACTGTTGTCTAAATTTTGCAACTCTGTTTTTCTTTTTTACATTACAATAACACGGTTTGTTCCTCTCAGTAGCAAAAACACAATCTGCAGTGGTAATACAAGGAGCCACTTTAATACTATTTTAAACAATTGGGACTGAAACTTTCGCAAGACACTGTTTTCTTAATCAAAGCTGATCCAAACAGACACGCACGTTCACACTTCACACTGGGCCCCAGAAGAGTCTGTGTTTTCACAAAACTAACAAACATGCGTCACTGCCAACAGAAACTTGGAAAACGTGGAGACACGGGTGGCTGCATTTGATTTTGGATGGGGTTTTGTCCATGGATGGGTGTAGAGCTGGAAAAACAGCTAACTGTGGCCCATATCTCCATACACCAAATCACAGTAGAAAGTCTTATGCAGATCTACAGAAAATTTACATTCATCTGTTTAGGGCCTACATGTTCAAAGGTGCCAACTCACAAAATGTGTTTCATCGCTCAATATGTGTCGATAAGTATCCTGATCCATCAGGTACAGAAATCATGGCATGTCAAAACTCAAAGATAAACAACAATAGGCTTAATCTAACATAAATGAACCATTTGTAACAGATAAAATATAACATAATTTACATAAACATAACTATAGCCTAATCAAAATGTTTTAACTATAAAGTCCTTTATAAATATTCACCGTGACGATGATGATGAGGGCAGCAACGGTTCACTCGACCTCTAACTGTGTGACCTTTTCAGGACACAGCGGGAGGGCGGCTCCCTTTTCCGCTGATCCAGGACCTGCATCTAAATACTGTCCTGACCTTAACCACCATTAGAACAAACCACACACCTGATCTGAAACAAAACAGGACGGTGTGGTCTCGTTTAGGGCAGCGCTTCAGGACACCCTGTCAGATTGAATTCTGGGACGATCGGCGGACTGGAGCCGCGGGAGATTCCTCATACGCTCCTCAGACCAGACACGGAAACATCCAGAAAGAAAGCAGTGCCTTCCTCGTGTACATGTTGGTCTATGTGGGTGTCTTGCACTGTGATCTTCAATAACTCTCTGATATTTTAAAAAGTACAGGCTAAAGCAGGATGCGGTAACAGTTTAGGACCCAAGGGCCAGATGTTGGAAAGAAGACCCGGAGTCAAAATTATAATAAATTGAAGATTTTTTTTTACTGAAGATGGTTTGCAGTTTCATGAGCAGAAATAAGCTTCAAGACTCACACAGGAGTTCGTAGGCCGCCCCCGCGTACAGTTACAAAGATCACAGCAGTTATACCCTTCACCAAGGTCTAAGCTACGTCCTTGCTTCAGGTTGAATGAGTCTCATTGGCTAAGAAAAATATAAACATGGTAATTTTCCACACATATACAGATAGACTGAAGCATATCTCCAACGATTATGCAGATGAAACGCGGACCCTGAAGTTAGGCATGTCGTGACCTTCCAGTTTGCAGATTTGGGTTGCTGGGCGCCAGCATGTCCAGAACAACAACTCAGTCAATCTCAAACAATGCCAGTGGTTCCTTAACCTGTGACCAAGAAGACTAACACACACACTGACACACAACTTTTCCAAGGTTGGATTTGGCCAGACTTTAACTATAAACAGGAGAGTCTTCTCAAAACATCAAGATAATGCATTCTTTCTCTCAAGGAGAGGACAATTTAGTCTAACTGGAAAGTAAGGCTTTAACAAAGAAATGGTCTCTTAAACTATTGGCTTCAATGACCCCTATAGGTTAACACGTTGAAGACCTTTCTCAAACACAAAACAAGTCCATATTTCAACACTGGAAGCCGGGCAAAATAAGCAAGCACTGTTACTGCATTCAGATATCAAACACAGACATTAAAGAATACATTTCAGGAATCACACTGGTAACTTCTATAACAAAGTAAAATCTCCAGAGAAGTCATTCAACTCATTTGATATTTATAAGGAAAAATATTGATTAGTACCTTGATTATAATCACTCATTGCATATACATTGAAGCAGCAGTGCATTCCAGAATCCACCTCTTCAATTCACAATCCCTCCCGAGTCACCGGCTGGTTTGATTGTAATTAAATTAGGCAGAGAGAATGAGTGGGATTTAGCGATTTACAATTTCCTTGGTTCTTCCCTATTTGACAGTCTCTCCGTGGTGTTTGGACGTAGGCCAGTAAACCTCACTCCCCTGGCCTCAAGAGGCGAGCTACCAGCTGTGTCCTTGTTAGCGCCCGCCTCCCACGCCGGAGACCCTGGTTCGAATCACGCTCAGAGTGGGTAGAATAGGATCGGTTACATTTGGTGCCGTGACCCGGGTGGTAGTGAGGTTTAGGCGGGGAGTGTAACAGACATAGGTGTAAACTGTAGCTGTGCATGTAAACCTCACTTCCCTGATCTCAAGAGGCGAGCTAACGGCTGCGTCCTTGTTAGCACCCGCCTCCCATGCCGGAGACCCCGGTTTGAATCCCGCTATGGGCAGGTTAAGTAGGAATGGTTGCATTTGGTGCCGTGACCCGGATGGGTGGGAGGTCAGTGTAACGTAGGCCATTAAGAGGTTCATGTTAAACTAACTACCCCTGCCTAAAGAGGCACTCTAGTGACTGACGCTAGTGGCTGATGTCTTTAGCATCCTTGTTAGAATGCCCACCTCCCACGCCGGGGTTCCGGTTCGAATCCCGATCGGAGCGGGTTGAGTAGGACCGGTTAGATTCGCACATTCACAGAAAACAGCTTTCTTCCACATTGTAAAATAAGGTGGACACAATGCACTTTTGAAGATCTGTAGGCTGCAATATAAACATGATTAGTTTTCAAAAACCTACAAAAACACGAACGAGCTGATGTTGAGGCCAAAATAGCTTTTGTTCTTTTTTCCTTGTCATTTCTGCTTATCTCCTCAGCATGCTATACCTCTGTCTCCTCCACATGACCTGCGATCTTTCCTCCATCAGGATCAGAGCACCTCTGGTTATCACACTGAGCCGTGGAAGCAGAAAAAAAAGTCCTGAGCATTTCATCATCTGTAGTTCATTGTTCTTGAACAGAATGCTAATTTAAGTTTAGCTTGTTCACCAGACAGTCCTCCAGTCATATTTACAGATCATTAAAGGAACAGTTATTCTAAAAGTGATATTATATTCATGTGTTGAAGATCTTTTTTGTTCTTCAATCTTCATTGAAACACAAAAGGAGATGTTTGGAAAAGTATCCAAGCTCAAAAGTGGATGATGAACTACAAAGTCAAATGTCGTGATGGCCTCAGAAGGCTTGGTATACATATTGCACAAGTCAGATGGATTACTTTTAAGTCACTTGTTATGTACTTTTTTTAAAGCCAGTACTATAACTTACTGCCAAATATCTCGACAGAAAGTCATACAGGTATACAATGACATGCTGGTCAGTACATGATGACAAAAAATATAATTTATAGAGTGAACTATTCCTTTAAAGTCTGAATTGAATTGATGATGTTCAGAGGCCATACACAAAACCCATCAAATTTAGCTATAATCAATTCCATTTGTTTTGCACCCCAATAATAAATCATATTACAGACCCTTGCATTGTTCCATGCCCCCTACAGAGATGGGTCGTTTATTTACATAGCTTTATTTTGAAAAAGTTTTTCCTAGAAATCATGCATCGATTCCTTTTTAAAAATTTGTTTATAGTATATTGAACAATGTATCTACATGGACAAAGGAAATGCAATAAAGTCCTTTCTTCCTTTATCAGGCTCTCAGCATGTTTTTCCTCTTTTTTTCCTCTCTACTTCTCATCGGTAAAGACATTACAGCATTTGGATTGAATTTACTGAGGGAGATTAGAAGCAGACACAGCAAGAGCCCATCCTGAATGTTAATGGATGGAAATTAGCAATGCCATTGGTTAAACAAACATTTGAATGCAAAACATACACGCACGCAAGCTACTGCAGCTGTACACGTTATCTTTATCTTTGCAAGCATTGTATTTCTTGGACAGTATTTTATTATTTTATTACTATTTACTGAGTTGTTTATCACCTCTTTTCTTTATAAATCCTCTATCCCTGTAAAAACAATTTGGTAACACTTTATTTCAACAGTCCACTTTAGACATTCTACTAACTATAAGTAACTTTGTAACTGCATGTCAACTAACTGTCATTAGTATTAGTAGACTGTCTGCTTAATATCTGCTAACACTTTATTTAGTTGGTCCCCCAACAGACATTCTACTTTTTGGATAAGTAACTTGACAACTGCAAGTCAACTTATTCTCCTAACCCGAACCCTAACACCTAACCATAACCTAGCAGTCTACTGACAGTCTACTCTAATGACAGTTAGTGGACTTGTAGTTACTTATAGTTAATAGAATATCTAAAGTGGACAATTGAAATAAAGTGTAACCATACATTTTTTTTTATTATTATTTTTTTTACAAGAAAATACCAATTCAGTCTTTCTACTCTTTCTATTGTCATGTTTAATTCAACGCGTTACTCTCCATTTCTTTATAATTATTTGTGAAACTTGAGTAGAAATTGTTTCAAATCCAACACCCATTTCATGATTCATTCGCAATAATTTGGCATAACAAGAGATTTTTTGATACTCTATGGTATCGAGGCAATTCGGTCAGTGCCTTAAAGGATTAGTTAACTTTAAAACAAAAATTGCTGATAATTTACTCACCCCGATGTCATCCAAGATGTCCATGTCTTTCTTTCTTCAGTCGAAAAGAAATGAAGGTTTTTGAGGAAAACATTCCAGGATTTTTCTACACAGAATGGACTTCAATGGCAACCATCCATCTCAATGTTCAAATGTCCGTCTCAATGCAGTTTCAACGTCTCGACACGATCCCAGTCGAGAAATAAGAGTCTTATCCAGCGAAACGATCGGTCATTAAAAAAAAAAAAGATATACTTTTTAACCACAATTGTTCATCTTGTGCTGGTCTGCGATGCGCCACGCATTACGTCATCATGTTGAAAAGGAAATTATCAGCAAAATATTTTTTGAAAGTGAACTACTCCTTTAAAGGTATCGAACTCGATACCCAGCCCTATTTAATTTGACAGACCCAGTCCGCATACACTTTCATTATACTTAAGAGTACCCAGGATATTCTTCGAAAAGTCAGAAAAATGTCACGTAAATGCATCAATCATTCCTTAAATGCATTTTAAGTAGGGATACACGATATATCGGCCACCATGTCGGTATTGGCCGATACATGTTCATTTTTAATATTATTGTTATTATCGACGTATTTTAACGTTATTATCGTTAAAATATACGAAAATTTGTCCGATATATTATAGCCGATAAATAATGTATTATTTCCTTCAGCTGAGACACTTCAGATTGTCCGCCATGATGGATATGAATTGCTTGAAATATGATTCAAATCTCTTCAAAAAAGGAAAATACAGTTAAGTGCAACATGTGCAGAGCAAGTCTGTCATAAAGGCTACATACAATTATTACATTCAATTTCACGCATTTGGCAGATACTTTTACCCAAAGTGACTTACATTGCATTTCAAGGCTCTCAAAAATTATTCAAAAAATGTGGATTAAGATTTTCCTGCCAATATGTCGGTTATTGGCTTTCAAAAATAAAGAATTATCGGTTATCTGTATCGGCCCCAATTTTAATATCTGTGCATCCCTAATATTAAGGAATGGTTCTCTTGACCCTGTTGTCAGTTTCATGTTCTATCGCGTCAAAAAAACAGTGGTGACGTAGATATTGTACACTAAAAATAGTCCTCCTTTCCATACACCACTTCTGTCTGTAAAACAGGCGAAACGTGTGTGTGCGCTGCTTCATTAAAACTCTATTACTGCTCAAACACACTTAACGGAAACACAAGCACTCGAACACACTGAATGATGTGTACTCTCTTTACAAACCCTACGCTTCTACGCCTCTCACATTCTTTTGTTCGGAAGACGCCGAACACATACTGACAGCAGCTGAATGGATGACAGAAGATGCACAAATAAAGACAGACAGAGAGAGAAGCTTATAGACGGAATCAGAGTAACGTAATAAAACCCAGAGACAGAAAAAAAGCAGAAAACAAGTGAAACAAAACCATCCATTCCTTGAACAAAACTCTTCTGAATCAAAGTGAACATCTAGACAGACATGATCTGATGAGAGAGAGATGTATCACCATGACAGGGTGACGATGATGAAAATCAGCAGAGTTTTAAAGCAACCATATGCTTTATACCTTTACAGTTTTCAGCAGAAGTGTACATTTTTATTGCTTTACATTTTACATAAAAAAAAAAAAAAGCTTTTCACTAACATTATCCTCTTTCTGACCCTTAAAATGAAAGAAATAGTTCTCTTACGTAGAGTTCTCTCGTACTGCGTCGAAGAACGCTACGGGAAAGATATTTCTTTGTCGAGATTGAAGCCTAAAATTAATCCTTAATTTTGTAATATTGTAAAACGCTTTTCTGAAGCATACAACCTAGGCGGAGCAATACAGCTCACCCATTGGCTGCTCTGCCAGAAAAGCACAGCCTATGCGAGGCCAGAGACGCTGACCAATGAGGACGCTTCGCGCCCTTCTGCGTCACCTCCCGCCCAAACAGGCGTGGCCTAGGCCTATAAATACGAGCATAGCTGTCTAACACGCCGATTTTCTTAAATTCAACGAAGCTGCACGCATCGCTGGATTGATTCGAGCCGCCACAGCCGTTTGGAACAAGCACCTCAGCAGGACGAGCCCTTACCTGAAGCCGCTGGTCATCGCCGCCTTCAGCCGCCGTTCCCTGCTGCTCTTCTCCGGCGTGGAATATCCTTTTCAGTTTTGTGTGTGTTTTGTGTGTGTGTTCGCCTACCGCGTCACACATTTTTTCCTCACAAAAGAGCAACGAGTGTCTTTTTAAAGATGTCTCGCGTTTCCTGCGGCTCCTGCCGAGCCGCGCTCATCGACGGGGACCACCACGAACTATGTGTTTCCTGCTTGGGCGAGGAACATGCAGCTATCGCTCTCGGTGATGGCGGCTGCCATCACTGCGACATGATGCCAATCGCGACTCTGCGGACTCGCCTTGCATCTTTCGCCGAAGCTGCTCAACCGCCCCCTGTAGCGCCGCGCCGTAAGAAGCGCCGCGCTCAGCGGGTCCCGGAACCTCCCTCCACGAGGAGCTCGCCGCCGCCACCGCCGCTAGCTCCTCTCAACGTTTCGCTTGAGTCGCTCACCGACGGACAACAGCCGCAGCACGCCGCTTTGTCCGTTATGGAGGACGACCAGCAAGCTGTATCAGAGGGGGATGACGACTGCTGTTCGCTTCTCGCTTCGGAGAGCGAGGGATGGGCGAGCTCTGTGGACCTCCCCTCCCCCGCCGTTCCGGAACGTCGAGGAGGGAAGATCAGCATCGAAGCAGAGCTGATGCGTCTGCTCACACAGGCCGTGTCGAGCCTCGGCCTCGATTGGTCGACGCCCGAACAACCTGCACTCAACCGGCTGGATGGCCGCTTCCTCTCTGGAGACCGCGCTGCGCCCCCCTCCAGACACGCACCGTTTCTTCCTGAGCTTCATGAAGAGGTAGCGAAATCGTGGAAGGCGCCTTTTTCAGCCAGAGTGCGTACTTCTGCCTCGCCAGCATTCTCCGTAGTGGACGGTGCTCGAGACAGAGGCTACCACGCTCTCCCTCCGGTCGAGGAGGCTGTAGCGACTCACCTTTGCCCGCCTTTGCTGGACGGCGGGCTAAGGGAGTCCTACCATCCAAAGCTTGCCGCACATCGTCAGCTCTGAACGGCCGCGTGTATTCCGCCGCCGGACAAGCTGCATCGGCGCTGCACACCATGGCGGTGCTTCAAATCCACCAGGCTAACCTCCTCTGCAAGCTAGACGAGGAAGGCCCGGGCGCGATCAGTGTTCCGGACTTACGTAGCGCCACAGACCTAGCTCTTCGCGCTACAAAGTCCGCCGCACACGCCATCGGCAGGATTATGGCCTCAGCTACTGTTTCCGAGAGACATTTATGGCTGACTCTCTCTGAAATGGCGGAGTCGGAGCGCTCTGCGTTCCTCGACGCTCCCATTTCACCGACTGGCCTCTTCGGATCCTCCGTGAAGGACTTCGCGGACCGATTCGCCGAGGTACAGAAGACTTCGCAGGCCATGAGACATTTCCTGCCAAAGCGCTCCAGTTCCGTAACAGGCCGCCCTAAACAGCCGCCTGCCCGAACTCAGCAGCGCCCCGCGCCCGCCGCACCGGCCCAGCAGCAACAGGCCCGAGAGAGACCACGGTCTCGCTCCGCCGGACGCCGCCCGCCACCGCGTGGTCCTCGGCCCAAGATTTCACTCAAGCCCGAGGCCTCGGCGCCATCCTAGCCCTGCTAGGAAAAAGACGGTGTTCGGGTCCCGCTGCGGCCGGACTTCCACCAAAGATTTTCGCTTGTACAGCCCTAAGTTCCGTGTTTGTACCAGTGTATTTAGCAGCCAACAAACCGGCCGTAAAGCCCGTTTGCCTGCACACAAACGCCGTTTTCACGGCGACCCAGATAAATCTAAAAAAAGAGTTTAATTTCTGGTGTTCCGGCCAAGGCCGATGGTGTAATGTGTGTAACTGCAATGCCCACCCAGTGCCCATTCATTCACACAAGCACAGCCCCGTTCAACACAGGGTTTGCACACATAAAATCGGCTCATGCCGATTGTGCTTTACATGTAGTGAGCGTGCCCACTATCCAGTGCCCACAACCACTACACACTGCACGTTCCGCGGTTTCTGTAAAAACGAAACTAACGAACGGTCAGTCAGTTCACAAACACAGTGTCCCCGGTGTTATAAATGTGCCCGCTACCAAGCGCCCACGTTTATTCACAAACATAACGAGCCCCGTAGGGCTCGCCCCGCGTGCTCTCTCTCAACTCAGAGAGTCGAGCGCGCGCGGGACGCATACTGTGTTAAACATGTCCCCCGCCTCAGACGCCACGGCGTCCATGTTACAGCACACGGTTGCTCTCGTGTCGCCGCCATTTCGCGACCAGGGCCCAGATTACATTCAACCCCTAGTCACACGTGCAGATGCATGGGAAAGACTTCCCGGGGTCTCAGAATGGGTGCTAGAGACTATAAAAAGAGGCTATTCGCTACAGTTTCATCGACGCCCTCCCCGTTTCACGGGAAAAGTCGAAACCACGGTAAAAACAGAAGTAGCACATCTACTTCGAGCCGAAATAGCGAAGCTATTGAGCAAAGGGGCCATAGAGCCTTTATCTCAAGCTCAGAGCGAAGGGGGTCTGTACAGCAGATATTTCCTGGTACCGAAGAAAGACGGGGGTCTCAGACCCATTTTAGATCTAAGGCGTCTGAACAAAACGCTAACAAAGCGGAAGTTCAGAATGCTCACGACCAGAAAAATCCTCGCGCAAATTCGCCGAGGAGACTGGTTTATGGCGATAGATCTGAAAGACGCGTATTTTCACATACAAATTGCGTCACGTCACAGGCGATTTTTGAGATTCGCCTTCGAGGGCCGGGCATATCAGTACACAGTCCTGCCATTCGGCCTGTCTCTAGCACCTCGTACATTTACAGTGTGCATGGACGCGGCGCTGGCACCCCTGAGACTCCGAGGCGTTCGAATTCTGAACTATTTGGACGATTGGCTAATTCTGGCTCAATCGCCGTCAGAACTCGCTCACCACAAGACACTAATACTCGATCACCTCGAGTGCTTAGGTCTGAGAGTCAATTGGGAGAAAAGTTCACTGTTTCCCAGTCAAAGGATCTCCTTTTTAGGACTGGATCTGAACTCACTGTCTATGACAGCACGGCTGTCATCACAGCGCAGGCGAAATACCCTGCTAATGGCGAAATCCTTCCGCAGCGGCCACATAGTGCCACTCAGGAGATTTCAGAAAATGCTGGGCCTCATGGCCTCAGCCTCAACAGTGCTGCAGTTGGGCCTACTGCGCATGCGCCCACTACAGTTCTGGTTGAGAAGCCTGGGGACTTCCTCGAGCCTGAAGGTGGTGTCCACGGACGCGTCCACCTCAGGCTGGGGAGCACTGCTCGACGGCAGACCGCTCTTTGGCCAGTGGGCAGAGCGGGCCAAACTACCGCACATAAACTGCCTGGAAATGATGGCGGTGGACTTTGCGCTGAGGCGCTTCTGTCCCCGGATAAAAGGACACCACGTCCTGGTCCGCTCGGACAACATGTCGGTAGTAGCCTACATAAACCGCCAGGGTGGCCTGAGATCCCGAAACCTATTCAGGTTAGCGGAACGCATACTGGTGTGGGCCCAGCACAACCTGCGCTCGTTAAGAGCAATGCACGTGCCAGGCCACTTGAACGTAGGCCCGGACAGACTCTCACGGAACAACGTTCCTACGGGAGAGTGGTCCCTACACACACAGACAGTGCGTCTGCTGTGGAAAACGTTCGGCAGAGCGGAAATAGACCTGTTTGCAAACCAGGAAAACGCTCACTGCCCAGTATTCTTTTCGAAGAGCACGAACGCGCTGGCCAGAGTCTGGCCCCGCCGTCCGCTCTATGCTTTTCCTCCTGTCTCACTCCTGCCTCAAGTGCTGGAGCGTATCAAGGAGAGCGGATGCTCAGTACTACTAGTTGCTCCATACTGGACGAATCAGACCTGGTTCCCAGCTTTGATGCGACTGAAAAGTACTGCCCCGTGGCCGATTCCAGTGAGGAGAGACCTCCTCTCACAGGCCAAGGGCTCGATTCTGCATCCTCACCCCGAGCTTTGGTCCCTACACGTATGGGCCATAAACGGGTACCCGCTAACCTCCCAAGAGGAGTGTTAGACACGATCGAACAAGCTAGGGCTCCGTCTACTAGACGACTCTACGCTTCCAAATGGTCGGTGTTCTCTGGATGGTGTTCAGATCAAGGTCTGTCACCACTTCAGTGTGGAGAACCGGAGATTCTCTCCTTCTTGCAAGAGCTATTGGATAAGGGAAGAACCCCATCCACGCTCAAAGTCTATGTGGCTGCCATATCAGCGTTCGTTAATCCAACGCTTGGCCGTTCACTAGGCAGGAACGACCTGGTGGTCCGCTTCCTTAGAGGCGCCAGGAGGTTAAACCCTCCAAGGCCTCCCTCAGTCCCCGTTTGGGACCTTTCTACAGTGTTGAACGCTATGAACGGGGCCCCTTTCGAGCCTATTCACTCAGTTGACATGAAACACCTGTCTTTCAAGGCCGTGTTTCTTTTGGCTCTCGCTTCAGTGAAGCGTGTGGGAGACTTGCAAGCGCTCTCAGTGAGAGCTTCTTGTATGGAGTTCGGGCCAAACGACTCTGTAGTCGTATTGAAACCGAAGCATGGGTACGTGCCTAAGTCCCTCAACACACCGTTCAGGGCTCAGGTCATCTCCCTGTCGGCCCTGCCGGCCTCAGAGGACGGAAATAGCTCCCTTTGCCCGGTCAGGGCATTAAGAGCTTACGTGTCCCGCTCCGCTGTTTTTCGACAGACGGAGCAGCTCTTTGTTTCGTTCAGCGGACGCTCCAAGGGGCGAGCCGCGACGAAACAGAGTCTGTCTCGATGGGTAGTGGA
Source organism: Phoxinus phoxinus (assembly GCF_949152265.1). Classification (NCBI taxonomy): domain Eukaryota; kingdom Metazoa; phylum Chordata; class Actinopteri; order Cypriniformes; family Leuciscidae; genus Phoxinus; species Phoxinus phoxinus. Next base: position 38,918,519 of record NC_136881.1, read on the forward strand.
CGCCATTGCGCTAGCCTACGCATCTAGAGGTTTGGAATGCCCTTTGGGCATCAGAGCACATTCCACGAGAGGCATGGCCTCTTCATGGGCTTGGTATAGCGGAATCTCGTTACAAGATATCTGTATGGCGGCAGGCTGGGCCTCCCCGTCTACATTTATTAGGTTCTATAACCTAGAGGTTCCTGCGTTGCAGGCTAAACTGCTCTCGGTCTAGAAGACTATGTATAAGTGCTCCTGCCCCGCGCTGCGGCCCAGGTCACTTCAATGTTAATATGTATAAGTGTTCCTGCCCCGCGCTGCGGCCCAGGTCACTTCAATGTTTAATATGTATAAGTGTTCCTGCCCCGCGCTGCGGCCCAGGTCACTTCAATGTTTAAGCATCACTCACTGACAATGTGTCCCATGAGCATGCTATTACCCCTCATATATATCTATATTTACATATATATGCTATTATGCCTTAAGAGGCACTACTATAAAGGGATGATGCTATTTTAGCCGCTCTCCCTATACTTCTTGGGGTAGGCACTTGTATACCAGGGCGCGCGCGCCCTTAGGTGTCTGTGTCGGTCCAAGAGCACGCACGGCGGTTTACATAGGGTTCCCGTAGCGTTCTTCGACGCAGTACGAGAGAACTCTACGTAAGAGAACGTACTCGGTTACTAACGTAACCTCGGTTCTCTCTAGAAGAGGGAACGAGTACTGCGTCTCATGGCCGTGCGTGTCCACGCTGCGTCGCTTCATTGACGAAAATCGGCGTGTTAGACAGCTATGCTCGTATTTATAGGCCTAGGCCTCGCCTGTTTGGGCGGGAGGTGACGCAGAAGGGCGCGAAGCGTCCTCATTGGTCAGCGTCTCTGGCCTCGCATAGGCTGTGCTTTTCTGGCAGAGCAGCCAATGGGTGAGCTGTATTGCTCCGCCTAGGTTGTATGCTTCAGAAAAGCGTTTTACAATATTACAAAATTAAGGATTAATTTTAGGCTTCAATCTCGACAAAGAAATATCTTTCCCGTAGCGTTCTTCGACGCAGTACTCGTTCCCTCTTCTAGAGAGAACCGAGGTTACGTTAGTAACCGAGTACGTTCTCATAAAAATAAAAATTCTGTCATCATTTACTCACCCTCATGCCTGTATATTATATATAGTCATATGATAGCTGGCAGACTGAGATTTAACGTTTTTTTTAGCTTTTAAGGCCATTGCACACTGAGTCCGAAATTTTCGTATGCGTTTTTTCGTATTCGTGATTCGGTGGCTCTGAATTGTCAAAGCACCATTCAAACACCATTCAAACTGCTTGTTACGGATGCGAAAAACGCAGAAAATCGAACCCGTTCCGATTTTTTTTATGACGGACGAAAGTTTCCGAGGCAGTGTGCAAGCGTGATTGACATAACGTGAGGTCGTATTTATTTTTTAACGTGCGAAAATTTCGGATGCGAATTTCGTACTCAGTGTGCAATGGCCTTTAGTATGAATATGTTAGCCTTAAGGCCATTGCACACTGAGTACGAAATTCGCATCCGAAATTTTCGGACTCAGTGTGCAATGGCCTTTACTGTTATCTATATCAGCTAGTGTGCTCAAAAACAATGACAATATTCGCATTTAGACGATATAAGCATTCAATCTCTCACTTCATGAATCAATGATTTTGATGACACCACTCTGCACTTCAGCTTCTCATCAGCTTTTCTGTCCAATCAAATGCTCGCTTGAATTTTAAGCTCCGCCCCCTACACTATAAATAGACGCTGAATCTGAGGCTGAAATCGATCACTTGTTCACACATTCACTGTTCTACATGATGAATGGCACATAGTGCACTGTATAGGGGATAGGGAACGATTCAGACAGTGTAAATATGCTTTCCATTGAGGCGAATGAATGGTTTCACGTTAGTGTCACGCTATAAACTAAACGCTATTGGCTATTTAAAAAAGGCTGTTCGATATTTCCCGCCCTGTCTTCCTGTTTCAGTGGAAATTACGTCAACACACTGAATAATGCTGCGTGTTTCAGAGCGCTTTAAGTTCCTGTCATTTGCAGTCATGCATTTGAACACGTCACATCATGATGAATCAGGGTCATGTGACAATGGCGTTTGCCGCCAGTGATGTCAAACTTTGCGCGGCACAAGTGATCGTCAACAACTATATAATTTTTGCTTGTATTCAATGAAAAAATTGCACTGTTCCTTTATAGCTTGAAATGAACTCATAAGGAAGGGGTTTGGAGGCTTTGTGCTTTTATTTGTGCTAGTGTTCAATTAAGAAATGGCACTTTTGGACGTGTCGCTCCAAGTTGGACATCATTAACCAGGTCTAAACTATTAAAATAGCCGTAACGGAGATGAATTCTTCCCCTTAATGTACGTCAGGGGGACGAGGGTCGGTTTTCGGGCTGTTGGAGAGCCGAAATTGTACATGTCTGGGGGATATCAACTAAAACTAAAACAAAAAAAGAAAATTAACCCACGGCAAAAAAAATCGGGAAACCCGCAGACTTGGCAACACTGTTATTGACTGCAAAAGCTGCTGTCATGTGACTGGTCATGATTTCACATTGTAAAAAGAAAAATACAGTTTTTCGTGATTTTTAGGGATACGCTTATCTCTTGAGAGTGTTGATCTTAACCTCAAATCAATTTCAGAAATATGACTATGAAGTATCTTTATAGAAACATCTCATCTTGATTATTTTAGTTTTCCTCATCTCTCTCTCTCTCTCTCTCTAACCTTGATTAGTTCTGTTTAACACTGCCACCTGGGTGAGTGAGTGAGTGTGTGTGTGTGTGTGTGTGTGTGTGTGTGTGTGTAGCAGTTACATCTCTCAGCCTCTTCATTATATGCTCAGCGTCCTCAGGTTTCGCTCTAATTAAGATGTTATTTCCTCAGCACTGCCTGCATTAACAGACCACAGACATGGGGATGTTTATTCAAACACTAGATACTTTTTTTAAAATCTCTGTATTATGATGAAGGGATACTCCAAATATCAGTCCTTAATTATCTGTCTGTATCAGATAAAGCCAGCGCGCCCCGTGTCACTGGATCGCTTCAGTCTCGAATACTGCGGCGCTGCTTTAATCACGCTGACATTTTCTGGTAAATATTTATAAAGTTTGACTGTCCAGAAGTATTCACCCCCTTCGAAAGCACTTTTCTTCCTGTTATTCTGCTCAATTTTAAGAGGGAAAATGTATCTTCTCACCCAAACAACTTTAGCGGTGCAAGATTGTATGTATAATAGACCTTAGTTTGGTTAGACGGCAATTTAGCGCAGAATAAAACAAGGCTGTGAGGGATAGACTTACAGTTAATTGCATGCACTGTATAAAGTTTCTGGATCACGGTAACTTTTATAACCGTTTTATGGAGCTTTTGTCTACTGAAAGTTTTATGTTTCAACATGTTTCATTTTATTCCTTAAAAACTCATCTTTGATCACCCAAATTACATGTTTAAATGATTTTTACTTCATTTAACTTAAAAAAACTATTCTTCCTCAAAATAGCCAACGCTATCTCACGACCAATTCGTACGAATTTGTACGAGTGATTAAAAGGTGGCTAATTCGTACGAATTTGTACGACCTCACTCGTACGAATTTGTACGATTTGTCTAAACCCACGTGATGGGTAGGTTTAGGGGCGGGGTCAGGGGTAGGTCATTCGTATGAATTCATACGATTTTGGCAACTCGTAAAATATGTACGATTTAGCAAAAAATTTACAAATTCGTACGAGTGAGGTCGTATGAATTGGTACGAATTAGCCACCTCGTAAAATTCGTACAAATTGCTGTGAGATCGGGCTGAAATAGCTTGAATGTAACTCTACACCCTTGCCTTATTTTGTATGCACGGTTTTATGAATATGCAAATGAGCCCCGCCTCCACTCACTCACTCACTCATCTCAGAGATCCACTGGTTGACGATCACACGTTGATCTGATTGGTTACAAGGTAGTGTGTGACGTCAGAAACACCAGCGATTTCAAACCATGTTTTTGAGACTGTCTTTGGTTCACAGCAGTTTTAAGCAGAAAATACTCAGCAATGGTGTTGACTTATGAATTTACATATGCTTTATCTTAAAGCATATTAAAAACACCACATAGACATATAAACAACATTAAAAGCTGGATTTTCACTACGGGGGACTTTAAACAACAATACAATCTATTGAACAATAGACTTTATTCGATCTATCACAGCCCCATTTTCATTTTTGTCAAAAATGAAATATGGCGCTACCCTGACTGAGGTCTAGTGCAATGCAGAAGTAAGCTATTTTCTGTGAATGTGTGAGACTTACGATTTATTAGCCGATATGTGGTAAAAAAAAACAAGAATAGCAAAGTGTGTTTTTTAACACCAAAAGAGATTCTAATCATTTATTTTGTTGTCAGAAGTATTATTTTAGTGGATAGTTTTATACAAAATGAATTGTCATCGCATTTGCTTCAATGAATTTAACAGGCTGTTTTTACTACTGTACACAAAGTTATGTGTGTAAATGAGCTCAATTATGTTTGGCTAACCTCTTTGCATGTGAAATGTATAACAGTGCATTTTTCCTGTCAGGTCTAATGTAGTTTGCTCTGGTTTATTCTTCAGTAACAGTGTGTTTTGTCACTGCATTACCTTTAGACATGCAGGTTCACAAAACAATTATAGGTTAAATACTGCATGTTAAAATCGGTCTATTTTTTTATTTATCAGCCCTTTAGCATTACATTTTTAGCATATTTCAAACTGTTGTGATTATTCAAGAACATACCACTGCAATGAAATATTTCTCATTCACAAAAACACTCACCCACTCATAGTCCGTTGGCAGCATTTAAAGAGTCTGCTTTCATATATCTGAATGAATAACATGTTTAAACTGCGAAATTATTCACCATTCAACATTTTTAGATGCAAATTGGTGGGATATTCTCTGAGCATACCACAGATTTTCGAGTGGATTCAAATCAGAATGAGCTTATATTGTCTTACACCCTCCATTCCTTCATCATTTGTGTCATTGATTGCCAGGGATTGCACTGGTTAAAGGTCAAATCTGCAACTTTTGGCCATCTAGTGGTTAAAAACAAAACTGCAAGAGCTTTTGCTTTTGGTTGTGCTTCGTTTCTGCGTGACTTTGCGGGTGAATAATTCTTTCTCACAACTAAAAAAACGAGAGAGATTATCCTACTGCGTATAAAACATTCAGAGAAATAATCAGTTTAGATGGAAAGGATCTCAAGCTGACTAACGTTAGCTGAAGACGTTACTGTAGCTTTACTCATTAATAGACACGTACTTCCTTGGAAATAAAGTCCAGCACAGCGCTACAACAATGAAATGACCATTCACAGTAGATCATACTTTACAATGAACTCAGATACATATGGTAATTTATCTGTTCAATAAAATACCCAACTCACCTGTTGAGTAGCCTAATAAAAACGCCATCATCTCAGTGCCAATCTCAATTCTTGTTTTACGACTTACGAGCTCTGTCGCGTTATATGTTTGCCAGCAGACTCTCCTCTGTCCAGTGTTTGTTTAGACACGAGATTCTCCAGAGGTTGGAGATGCAACATGTCAACCTTTCTCGCTCTGAAACGGGCGTCAAAGAAGCCGGAGTAACTTTTCTCTATTTACGGATATGACGAGACAGGGTGAGTGACGTATGTATGCAATTTCCTGCAGAAACCATCCCACCAGGATAAACACTTATGTATGAAACATGGCGGAATACCTCAAGGTATTTAGCTTGTCAGGCTTTTCTATTTACCACGCAGTAACAGAATATGATAGCATTATAAAATAAGAATGTAATATGTAACGATAAAGTTTGCATGCGGCTTCATAAATTAACTGAGAACATAAAAAAACAAAGCACACTTATGCAAATCTTTGTTCTTCATTTTCTAGAACTAGAGTTTAAGAACCTCGCTGTATTTTTGTGTAATTAATTAACCGCCATCTTACTCCGACGAAAGTGACTTGAACGCACCAGCCGCCATAAACACGACTTCCCAACTCGTGCGTACAAACTTCCCAGGAGGACTTGAACGCACCATTAGCCTGCCTCATTATTTAAATTTAGTTAATTTTGAAAAAAAAAAAAAAAGTTATGTATAGTGTAACTTAATTAGGTTAGCATTAAAAACTGGCAACTGATCACATCTGTTTCCCGATTTATCCCAATACGAGTTTGGGCACACTTTTTTTCATGCATTTTACAGTAATTTCCCAAGAGTCTCATTTACTGCTCTAATGTGTGTGTGTGTGTGTGTGTTTCTCTAATGACTTTCTTAATGCTGTGTGTTTTTGTCTGTGATTTCGTCTCCTAATTTGCCATCTATTTTTATTCTGTAATACATTTAAACATCTGAACAGAGAGGACACACACAAATGCACACAACAAGCTTAACAACCTGTGCTCATCCAGTTTGTAATCACATGTCCAACGTTCCTATCATATTTTTCCCGCGTCTTCTTTGATAATTTCCCTGTGGACTAATTGGACGGAGGAACGACAGCACTGCAGTTTTGTTCCTTTATTAGACTTGATAAAACATGAAATGAGAAATTGGACGATACACTGGACATTTTATTTATTTCTCGGTAAAATTGGCAACTTTGGCAGTCATTTTTATCTCAAAAATACAATGATGTTGCAGGCGTCATGATTCAGGACTGTATATTTATTTTACATTTCATAACTATATCTCATTATCACCATTATAGTGTAAATACACAAACATGTGAACATTTAATACAACAATACATAAACATAACTTTAATCGAGAGTCACACATAGGCCTAATCAGATGTAAAGGGTCACAGAGGCACTTCCATTGTTTCTCACCTTTAATTATGAGATGATAGACTCAATATTCAGTGAGCTAAAGGAACCCGCCAGGCGTTAATGTCTTTGAGCGGCTGCAGTTAAGCCAATCTCTTTTCATTTCAATCACACAGTGCATCATGGGCCTCATGCACTCAGAATGATGATTTTATGTGTGACACGCTCTGGGTGGGAGATGTGTGATTGTTGAGACCTTTGCTTTTGGCCGATGACGTTTCTCAGATTAGATGTGCAGAAATATGCAAAAAATAATTTTCATCTCTCTTCGCTTGAATGTACATCAGGGAGGCCTGAAGGGACTGCGATCTGGTCTAATTGGTCAATTCCACTAATAGCTGAATAACAGAGAAGGCGATTATTCATGCATATAGATGTGGGCACATCAGGTGGGTCAGGCACTTGGAAAAATATTAGGCATAATTTTAAGATTTATGTATTTTTGAATTGCATACCATTTGGATTACACCGTTTTAACAAACTAATAAACCTAATGTTATGCATATTTGTTAGTCAAAGCCTACATAAATAAGATTTTCATAGCACAGTTTATTATTAACTATTTGCATCTATTTTACTGTGTGTAAATAATAATCATATTTCCAAAATGGGTTTCTTCAAATTGTATAGAATTAGCATAAAGCTGTTAATTGTGAAAACAATTAAATCAACGTATTGTTCAGTTAAAAAGTTTGAACATGGTTAAAATATAGGCAATATTTACTTAGTTAAAATTAAACAAAATTGTATTTATTGATGATAAATAGGCGCAATAAACTTTGCAACATATTAGAGTTATTAGTTTACGTTAAAACTGTGTAATACAAAATTATGAAAGTACAAAATTACGTAAATCTTACATTTTGTAGTAAGTGACCGTCTGATTAAGATCCTCACAGGAATAACTTGCAATGCAAAATAAAAGACTCAAATAATAAAAAATAATAGTAATAAAGTCAACAATTCTATCCCTTATAATTAATCTTTGATCACCAAATATGAAAAAAAAAAAAAAAAAAGGAAAAAAATGATTTCATGCCTTAAAATAGCTTGAATGTAACTCGACACCCTCACCTCATTTAGTATGCGAGGTTCTATGAAAATGCAAATGAGCCCCGCCTCCACTCACTCACAGCTCAGAGATCCACTGGTTGACGATCACACGTTGATCTGATTGGTTACAAGGTAGTGTGTGATGTCAGAAACACCAGCGATTTCAAACTTTTACTAAAAGTGTTTCTAAATGATCAAATATAAATGTTTGTCCCTGTTGAGGGACAAACATCCAATAGTGATTTTCTTTTTGTTAACAGAAAAAAAATCCCTCGATGTCTATAATTACAGTCCTTACACTGAGTAAGAAAACCATTATTTCTTGGATGTTTAGTCATAGTCTTTTCACAAGAAATGCTTAAAAAACGAAACAGCCCAGCATTAGTGTCTGTGTAAATGATGTAGCCGGTGTTTTGACGTGTGTTCATGCTTTAGGGTAAGAATTAAAGCACACATTAGTGTTTCTTCTCACAAAGTGTTTTAATGAATTTTTCTCATATCTTTATTGTGGTGAGGTTTGTTTAGCCGGCAGGGGTGTGATGACGACAGCTCACACCCACGGCTTCTCAAATGTCATGTAGCTTTTAAGCCTGTCTCCCTGTTAATACCTGGCAGTCTCCAAATAAAGTTTCTAATTTTTGTCTCTAAGGGAATTTACTGTAGGAGCTGCATTTGTTAGTTTAAAGCAAATTCATGTTATTTTTCAATGAAAATAGATAACTATAACCAATTGCACACACACACACACACACACACACACACACACACACACATACACACACGCACGCACACGCACATACACATTATGGTAATTGCATTACTTCTTTCTGGAGGCTTTGGTTATTTCCCAAACGAATTGTTTGAAGGATTCAATTTCTTAAAAAATTAAATAAATGGCGAAGCATAATATCCTAATCTGCAAATATATGAAATACGACCACTGATTTATTGGATTCTGTTCAACCGGAATGCATATAGATGCAAAATGGGCTCCAAGAAATCAATCCTGAATTATTAACCATCCTTTTAGTATTTCCCATTTCCCTGCTTTTCGATTTCTCCCTTATGGTGTAAAGGTTTTCCAGGTCTAACCCTACTTCTCATCACGGCCCAATACCTCTGTCGAGTGACCCGAGAACGGGCGGTCAGCCTTTGATCGTCCACGGGCCACTTGAGAACCACAGAGAAAATTGCGGGGTCATTACAGCGCTCGGGGCTCGTTGGGAATGAAATGGTTTGATGGTTTTGTGTGTCAAATGATTCGAAGTCTTCCTCAATAGATGAAGTCAAAGCAGTGTATTCTGTGGTCTCGGATCTGCTCTTCTGCTGTCAGGTCTTTAAACACACACACAAAAATGTGGTTCTGGTCAAAAGAAAAAGTGGTCATATCTGAGATTTAGAAAAAGAACAACTTGAGCCTGAGGTTTGTTACTTTTAGTGACAGTACATTAAAGACAGTTGCTTATACTGGTAAATATAAGCTATGGTGGTTTACGGTCTTCACAGTGGCTTTTAAAAACTACAGGTTATAGGAACACGTCCTGTGGAGTACAAATATATTTATTATCCTAGCAGACATTTTGTTTGACAATACATCAGAGATGACCTAAAGATCGTTCAAAAGTTTGGGGTCGGTAAGATGTTTTTGAAAGATGTCCCTTATGTTCACCAAGGCTGATACAAATATGGTAAAAACAGTAATAATGTGAAATATTAGTACAATTTACAATAACTGTTTTCTATTTTTATACTGTTAAAAAGTAATTTATTCCTGTGATCAAAGCTGAATTTTCAGCATCATTACTCCAGTCTTCAGTGTCACATGATCCTCCAGAAATCAGTATAATATGATGATTTGATGCTCAAGAAACATTTATGATTATTATCAATGTTGAAAAGATGGCTGCCTCATATTTTTTTGTGAAAACTGGTATTTTTTTGCAATTTTTTTTGAGAACAGCATTTATTTGAAATATAAATGTTCTGTAACATATTTTCTGTCACTTTTTATTAATTTATTGCATCCTTGCTGAATAAAACTATTTAAAAAAACAAAACTAAATCTTACTGACCCCAGACTTATGAACGCTACTGTTGAATGAGAACAAAGAGATCTTCAAAATGCCAATTTTTTAACCACTCAAAATGAACTCATCCAACCTTGATTTAGAAGATAAAAACTTAAACAGCCCCAATAATTGGCTTTTTTGTTTTGTTTTTTGTTTTTAATCTTGCGAAAAGCTTTTTCTTGTCATAAACAAGCCTTTTATGTATATTTTATGTATGGGTGGGATATTTTCTTTCTATAGAGCATTTAATTTGACAAAGATGGATAAACCTTTTTTTCCCCCAAGAATAATAATAACCTCAAATTAAATTTTCTCTGTTTTTCTCTGGTTCATTAACATGTAAAAGCCTAAAGGTCCAATTTTGAGTTCATGGGGTCTTTAAGTGTGTGAAAATGTAACCGTCGAGTCTCCTGCGTGGGATTGAAAAACGTCTCGAGCGGTGAAGATGGTCGTTCCAGCCGTCGGATGGAGAAGCTTCATCCTTTGGGACGTTTTAAGCACACTCAGCGAAGTACTTAGAAGGAACGACAGCGCGACACTCCTTCACCAGCTCCATTGCCAACCTGAAGCACATAAACACACATGTACTGGAGCTCAGAGCTGGGGGCCAATCACAGGAACCGTCACGGTGTTCATACTCACGTCTGAGCCAGGAATCTCTTCTTGGGATTGAAGCCGCTGCTAGAAAGAAGAAAGAAGATATTTGGGTTAAATCTGCAACTGATCGAATGTGCATTTGTGCACTTGCGTTTGCGTGCGTGAAACTTACAACTTGCCGCGGCTTCCCGCCAAAGTCTTCAAGCAAGCGATGTCATCAGTGATGTCATCATTAATGAGAGCTGTCAAAGTAAAAGAAAGACAGGAAGACATGAACACAAGCTTGAATATATATCTCATGACAACTCTTGGAGTGTTTGGCATGGTAAGGGGGATGACAATGTTTTATTGCTGTTGAGCAAGTACGGGACTTGCTACTGCCAATACATACACGACACATTGCTGTGAGCAAGTAAGACATTGGGCCCTATCTTGCACCCAGTTGACTTTGAACACCGACGCATGAATCATTCCTATTTTGCACACGCGCACAGCGGACTTTTCCCTCCACAGACGCACGTTGGTAAATTAGGGAATGAACTTGCGCTCGCGGGGGCGGTTCGGCGAAGAGAGGAGCGTGTTCCGACGCTAACGTTCCCTGGTGCTATTTTCCAGTTTTAGAAAGCAATTCTGCCACTGACCAGGAAAAACCCAGTCTAAAGTCAGTGGCGCGCCGCGCGTTAGTCATATGCTATTTTAAGGGCGCGTGCTTGGCCATAATGTAGCGTGTTAACGCGCATACACTTTGATTCTCTAATCTATACAGACGCAGCAGTTTTCATTTTTGCAAACCATACATTATTACAAGGAAAAATATTAACACACGAGGGAAATCATTGTTGTGTCCGTGAAGATGTGAAAAAAATCTATCTAGATAAAAAAGAAAAGAAAAAAAAAAGTAGATTAGGCTACACATTTACCCAAATTATACGCCTGTTTAACCGAAGCTAATTTGGGTGGGTTTCTCCCATCATCCCCAATGTCACTTCTCTGTGTTTTACGGCCCTGACGAGAACGTCGGTCTCCTCGGCTGTGAACCGCCATGGCGTGCGCCGGCAAATCTGCCGTTAAAATAGCAATCCGCCGTGGAACAAGCGCGCCTGCTCTTAAAGGGAATGTGAGAGGACGCTCTGATTGGTTTATTTCACGTTACGCCCAAACCACACCTATGAATAATGAAGCTACTTCAGACCAACCCATTTTAGATTTGCGCCGGGCGCAAGAGGCATTTATCCCGTCGGGAAAATAGCAACAGCGCCCAAGACCCGCCCACTTACTTGCGCTTTGCGCTTTGACACTTGCGTTTCAGATCGTTAAAATAGGGCCCCTAATGCTGCTGCTGCTGTACAATATAATGTACATGAATTACCTGTAGCAGATCTATACAGGTGGAGCTGGGGATGGTGGAGGGCTTCTGAAAGTGCACTGTAAACTGCTATAGCAAATGCTGACCAAGTATTTAAAGGTTTAGCAGCGAGCTCATTGGCTACTGATACAGCTGTGCCCTATAGAGGACCTTTTAGCCTGCGCCATCTAGAGTTTCATGACAGAACTTTGTATATGTGACCCTGCATCACAAAACCAGTCACAAGTCGCACGGGTGTAGTCTTGATGTGCTCGTTACATCATAAGAAGAATGGCATCTACGCTAATTTTAGTGTCTCCGTTTATCCCGAGGTTTTCCCGCAGCCTGCCGGATCTAGATCTGACGAAGGACCTTCGCCTGGACCCGATGTCAACGCAGTGCTGAAGTGCCAACTAGCCTCTCCCTATGGAGGATCCCTGTACCACTCAACAGATAAAGCGTTGTCAGGATAATTTCGTTTTCGTGTATCTCCCCCAAAGTGATAAAACTCTGTCTAAAAATGTTTAAGGCCAGACAAGTAGTTTGTTAAGGCTTGGTTTTTAGGGGAATACAAACCTGCGCACATATATTCAAATGCGCATAACTATAGAATTAATTCTTAATGTGCATGTGAGCGCCATCAGCGTTTCTCACAGGTTCGCATTTAAAGTCTGTGTAGAGAGAACGGTGTCGTCGTATCGGTCTCTAATTTAATAACTAATGATCCTTGCGACGGAAGTGAATCAATCAAAACTAACTTTAGCCGGAAAATATCTTTATTCAAGAACCGCTATAAAGCCAAAACAATCTCTGTTACCTTAAATTATATGTTTATCTCTGTAAAGCAGCTTTGAAACAATCTACATTGTTAAAAGCGCTATATAAATGAAGATGACTTGACTTGGCGGGATATTTGTGGCAATAGCCAACAACACATATGGGTCAAAATTATCGATTTTTCTTTTAAGCCAAAAATCATTAGGATATTAAGTAAAGATCATGTTCCATGAAGATATTTTCTAAATTTCCTATCGTAAATATATAAAATATATATTTTTGTGAGTGAATGCGGCAAAAGCGTGAACATAAATGCACAACTTTAAAGGAGATTTTCTCAATGTTTAGATTTTTTTGCACCCTCAGATTCCAGATTTACAAATAGTCATAACTCGGCCAAATATTGTCCTATACTAACAAACAACACATCAATGGAAAGCTTATATATTCAGCTTTCATATGATATTATATATGTTGAGGAATTTGGGATATGGAATATTTGTTCTCCACTCACCACTGCACTCCAGACCGCAAAGGTTTAGAGACCCGCTCAATCCAGGATCACAAGCCACGCGATCGCTCAGCTGGAAGATTCCCAACATGCTCCAAGTGATGACATCTTCACGTTCCTCCTCCTCTGAGCTGTCTCCGGAGCTGTCCACCTCGGACGCCGCCTCTGAGCCGCTTCCAGACGAGTCAGCGGGGAACAGATCGTGGTGCCACGTCGAGAACCGTTCCTTTGCTCCTTGTTTCTCAAAGGTCTTGCCCTCAGGGACAGATCTTCCACGTCTTCCCTTGGGATGACTTTGTGGTTGAACAGGGATTATGTGTTCTTCTTCCATTTTCTCATCATCGTCTTCCTTTGCTGGTTGTTTTTCGTCTTTTGGTTTGGGAGGGATTGGGAACAGGGATCTGATCTCATCTTGGTTGATCTGGACGCTGGTGACGAGGCTGGTGTTGAAGCCGGAAATGTTTTCCACATTACAAACAACTGAAAGAAAGAGAAGGAAATAATTTGGTGGACACTTGAATATAAAAATATGAATGGGATTTGAGAGATTTTCAGTGAAAATGGCAAATTTGGGCCTTTTCCTCAGACAATCTTTTGTATGTCTTTTGGGTACAGACATTTTCTTAGCGATTTTCAAGCCTATCTCAAAGGAAAAAGTATCTATTTTACCAGTTGGCGATTTCATATTTTACATTGTACATATTTATTCAAATTAAGGTGGTGTTGTGATTTTTTTGGGTCATTTTTAGAGCAGAAATAGTTACTCACGTCTAGCGATGAATTTGTCCACGGTCATGTTGTCTCCCGTGGCCCGAATCACCTGAACCTGAGCCGCCTCGAGTCGCTCCTTCAGCTCACATTTACTGAGAATCCGTCCCTCAGTCGCACTGGACACCAGCAGAACCAGCGCCAACACCGCCAACATCTTCACTGGGAGAACGCTGTGGATCAAACACCACACAATCAATAAATACAGAAATTCATATAATCTTTAACAATACGCTTTAAAAAAACGATACTTTTCCACTTACAGGCTTTGGATAATGCTAACTAATAGCAAATAGCTATTTAAGTATTATTTTAACTATTTTAAAAAATCGATTGATTTTATACATTTAAAGACCATTCGTAACAAGGACAATAAGTAAGGGTTAATGCCCGACGAGGTGTCCATTGTTAGGTATTAATGGACGACGGCAACTAAGGTTGCCTCCGCCGAAGTCCATTAATACCTGAAAATGGACACCTCGTCGGGCAGGAACCCGCTTATACCATGTTCACTTGCCAAATAACACATTTTTAAAACATTAGTTTATATTTTAATTAGTTTTACAATCGAAATCTAACGGTTTTAGAACTCCTTTACTAGGTGGACACCTTTTTAATGGACACCCTGCAGCCAATCAGAATCGAGTATTCACCCAGACCATGGTATAAAAATGATAACTATGACTAAAGTTTTAATAATCATTCTAAGAGAATAGTGGAGTTCACACAACAGCTATAGCCTAACGATTAATGTTTCTGAAAGTTTTTTTTTCCAGATGAACGATAAAAACACTGACAGGCAATCAGAATGACTAGCCTATAATAGATAAAGCAGCAGCTGCCAGTGAGCATTTATAATAAACAATGTTATCGTCCGATTGTGTGTGGATGCTGATTTGAAGTTATACAAATCATATAGCCGAAAGATATAGTTATACAAATCATTGTAAATATAAAAGAATAGCAATTCCACACAACAACTACATCGAAAAAGGCACAGAGAAATGACATTGTTGGAATCGGAACAATTTTTTAACCATAAAAACATTGACAGCCAATCAGAATCCATCCTGCTGTAACGAGCTCGAGCATTTAAAGCGACAGACAAACCTGCAGCACGTGCTTATAATGAAAAGAGCAACATGCACTGGCTAGTGGCTAATATACTGGTAATTATCGTTATAGTTATCTTTACAGTTATCGATTGGTGTGAACGGACTTAAAAAATCAAGTCCTGTCCTATACATTTTTTCCTCTCTGAAATAAGATTTGGAAAAAAGTGGAAAACAACTGTTGTTGCAAAGTCAGTGACACGCAAACGACAGAAAATGTAAGAAAAAAGATAAATGTCCCAAAAATTACTCAAAATAAAAATGACATCAACATTTTCGGGTTATTCCCGTTTCTCCCTACACTGTAAAAAATAAAACATAGATTTAATTTATATTTAATTAATTAAAATGAGGCAACAGATTACAAGCAATATTATTAATTAAATTTTACAAATTAGAATTGAGTAATAATTAATCAAATTAATTCCTTAAATGTTACACTGTAAAAAATAAAACATAGATTTTATTTATATTTAATTAATAAAAATGAGGCAACAGATTACAAGCAATATTATTAATTAAATTTAACAAATTAGAATTGAGTAATAATTAATCAAATTAATTTTCTTAAATGTTACACTGTAAAAAATAAAACAGATTTTATTTATATTTAATTAATTAAAATGAGGCAACAGATTACAAGCAATATTATTAATTAAATTTAACAAATTAGAATTGAGTAATAATTAATCAAATTAATTCCTTAAATGTTAACCATTTAAAATGAGTAAAATTTACAAAATATATGTTATTGCCAACATTGAAGACACCTGATGTTAACAAGCAGAATCACTGAAGGAGAAAACCATAATTAAAGTCACCATCATGGAGATGAGTGTGTGTTTTAGTTGGTCTCTTCACCCTTAAATTATTAACTTTAAGTTTTTGTTTGGCTGCTGTACGTGAGTTATAACAGCCAGATGAACAAACGGTGATCTGATGGTGTTGGTTGTGTTTTACCATAATCATTATTTCACAATCATTTGACCTGAATCACTGAACTCAAGTGGAGTCCAGTTTATGAGTTAAGTTAACTTTATTAACTATAGAAGTACTGGCCTTGTACACCATAATATTTTTAACTTTTACAAAGTAATCCAAATAATTTCTAAAAAGTTTCTCTTGTACAAAAAAAAAAAAAAAAAACAGACATCATGAATCAGACTGTGCATCTCAACAATGGTGACATTTATAAAGCATGTTGCAGTGCATTCTGGTTTGCACCAATCAAAACTCATTCATGGCTCCCATCATGTATTGCTGCATGAATAAATAATGAGCTTATGATCAGAGGTTGTCACCATTGCTGAGATTCATACGCTAAATCTTGATGTCTGTGTGCGCAAAAAAAAAAAAACACATATATTTTTTATTATTATTGATTTGATCATTTGGATTTCATTGAAAAGGATAATAATATTATGCAGCTAGAATTAATAAAATAAATTTAACTCATAAATTGGACTCTACATGAGATCAGTGATTCAACTCAAATGATTGTGAAATTATGAAACACAACCGACACCATCAGATCAACGTTTATATTTGTTCATCTGGCTGATATAACTCATGTACAGCAGCCAAACAATACTTAAAGTTATTAATTTAAGGGTGAAGAGCCCAACTAAAACACACACCGATCTCCATAATGGTGACTTTAATTATGGTTTTCTCCTTCAGTGATTCTGCTTGTTAACATCAGGTGTCTTCAATGTTGGCAATAACATATATTTTGTAAATTTTACTCATTTTAAATGGTTAACATTTAAGGAATTAATTTGATTAATTATTACTCAATTCTAATTTTTAAATTTAATTAATAATATTGCTTGTAATCTGTTGCCTCATTTTAATTAATTAAATATAAATAAAATCTATGTTTTATTTTTTACAGTGTATCATTTGTTTTCAGGCAAATCAAGCCCAGAAAAGGCAAGGGTGGTCCTGAGTGTGTGTCTGAGTGGAGATAAAAGGAAAGCCACGCTGAGCTTTAGTAGCAGGTGGGCAGATGTGTATGTGCCAGCAGACGTGAGACACATTTATAAGGAGAGAAAGAAGCATGACAACTGCTTTACTATACACCCCTGTCAGAGACACACGCTGGGTGACGCTTTCCTCCGTTTCAGCCTCAATTTTTAGTCACTTTGTGGAGAGAAAACACATTAAAAACGAGCTCCAACTGACACATAAGCACTCCGAATCTTTTTTTTTTAAGATGCAGAGACCATTTTGAAAGAAAGTATGTTACATAAACAAATGAAGTTGTCATTAAGCGCCACTCGAGGACACCCAGTGCCAGTCAGACCAAATTAATCATGTTTTAAATATCAAATGTTCAAATAAGAGAAGTGTCGTTACCAGAGGATGTGTTGAGAAGATGCTTGCTGGAGATTCCTCACTGGTTTTGCTGCTGGTTCTTATATATGTAGTGTGACCTGTGATTATATCAGTACTGTATTCTGGTCACACCAAGACCAATATTTAGGGCAGGCAAGTCAGTGACAAAAGCTTCATTCTTTCGTTGTTGTTTTACCTTTGGTTTTCCTTCAGTTTTGTAACCCTGACAGTGTACTTAAGGTGTGTTTAAATACTCTACATTTTGAAACTCTTATTGTCACTTAGATAAGAGCCACATAGTCACGCTGTGATGTGAGTTATTCAAATAGAGAAACTAGAGACACTAATGCAAAGTGTCAATAATCACGCTACAGCAAACACATTTTCTTTCCAAGAGTGTTTTGGTACAATGCTTGACAGCAAAGCACAGAACTGAACTGTTATAGTTTTGCTTTTACTGCCTCTGACGTTTACAAAATCACTCCTTGTGACAACAGTGCAGCATTAAAGAGGCTTTTTTATGAGGATGATGTTATCCAGCTCTGGGATGTTTTTCAACCATTTACACTGATCAAGAGAGTCCCAAATGATTCAATTGTTTTGAGCAGAAAATGTTTTTCTTTCTATGCTTTTTTTAAACCAAATCATTCAGTTTTGGTTATTTAAATGTTAAAATCCCCGGGTTTCTTAATGTTAGAGGAACGTTTTTTTTTTTTTTTTTTTAAGGGATAGTTCACTTTTAAATAAAATTTTGGTATGTTTTAGCTTACCTCAATAGCGTCAGGGAACGTTTGCGCCGGAACACGCCTCCTCTTTTCTCTGAACCCCAATTTACCAACGTGCGTTTGTGGAGGGTACAAAGTCATTTGCGCTGAGTGCAAGTTAGGGCCCTTAGTGAGCTGGTTTTATAGTTAAAATTACGGTTATATCGATGTCTTTTCAAATTGCCTCAATTAAAATCACAAATGGAATCAGAATTTAAAGGCATTCTCAATTCAGTTCCGAATGGAACCCTGCTAAAAAACCACATAGCAACTAAAAGCCACTCACAACACCTTAGCAACACCCTGGTGACCAGTTTGCGTTTCAAAATGCCCTCAAAAACCCAGTGGAAGTGTAATTGTATGATTCTGTCTGTTTGCTGATGTTGTAAGTATCTACAATATGCATGCTTCTGAAAACATTCTCTGAACATCATTCTTCGAACCAAAATAAAGAAATAAGGTCAATCTGGTTAGTAATGCGTGAAGCTGGTAATGCTGTTTGTGGAGTTGTTTAGATGAGATCTTGAGAGATTCAGGGTATGTTTACATGACAACGATATGCTTCAAACGGAGAAGTTTATCCTTTGAGTTTTCCACATACAGATGAAACCATTGTCAAAACGATACACGAAAACTATTAAAAACCCTGTATTTTGCTGGCAATGAAACACCATACACTGAACACGTAATATACGCATGAAATCATTTTTCAAAAGTTTGCATATTCAGGCACCCAAAACGCTGTTGTTGTGTAAATGAACAAACGCAATAAAAGTTTTACATTTTTAGTTGAAAATGGTGTTGTGTAAACAGCCCCTCAATGTGTTCTTCTTTTATCTTCAGTTATTTGTGGCTGAAGTCAGTTGTAGTTTATGTTCTTGTGGCAATTGATGTTGAAAAGACATGAAATTGATCTGTCAATCAGATTGGTCAAAATCAGCGTCAAAAAGCAGGTCAAATATGCAAATCAAATTGACGTCAAAACCAATCCATGACATTGATTTGATGTAAACTGAATGTCAAACATATTGACCTGCATATACATAAACTAATTTTAGTGTGGTTATTAACTTTCTCTTTTCACCTAATTACCACTGGAAGACATTGCCTTTCAAACTGACCTTAAAATGATATGCAGTATCTTGATCAAGTCTTGACTAACTTTTGACGTCAAATTGATATCAAGGTACCCACTGGTTCAGGAACACATGTTAACCTTAAAGGGATAGTTCAATTTGAAATAAAATGTTGGTATGTTTTAGCTTACCTCAAGGGCATCCAAGATGTAGGTGTCTTTGTTTAAATTTTGATATTTTTAGGTCAAATATAATGCAGGTCTATGGTCACCACCTCAAAGAGCATATACAGAGAAGTCCAAATTAAACAAGTCCCCTTCGTAAGTACACATTGATTGCCTAAGACACGAAACGAGCGGTTTGTGTGAGAAACCGAACAGTATTTATATTGTTTTTACCTCTTGTACACAACCACGTCCAAGTGATCTGAGGGCGCGCGCGCTTCCTGGTGTGTACACAGACGCAACAGTTCATATTTTTGCAAACCATACTTAAGGAAAAATATTACCACATGAGGGAAATCACTGTGGTGTCCAAGAAGATGTGAAAAAAGGCATAATTCTATATTAAACATTTACCCAAATTAGTCAGGCTAATTGTAGTAATGACGGATCAAACCTGTTTGATCAATAGTGGCAAGACACATCGGTATATAAGGACATCTGACAAAGTGTGTTGTCCATCAAGAACCAGGAAACAGAATTCTGAAGACGGCAAATCCGCCGTTATAATAGTAATGCGCCATGGAACAAGCGCGCCGGCTCTTAAAGGGAATGTGAGATGACGCTCTGATTGGTTTATTTCACGTTACGCCCAAACCACACCTATGAATAATGAAGCGACTTCAGACCAACACATTTTAGATTTGCGTCGGGCGCAAGAGATCCGCCCACAAAGTTACTTGCGTTTCGCGTTTGATACTTGCGTTTCAGATCGTTAAAATAGGGCCCTAAGACTAAATGTTGGCTTGTTGCCTCATTTGAGATGTGTAAAAAGCCCAGGCAGACAGAACAGCCATTGCTGGATAACCAGACTGATGCCAAACCTGGTGCGGCACATCGTGACAGAACTGAAATATTTTTCCGCATTAGCCTATTCCTTGAGCACGCAGAGTTTATCAAGCTGATCACCAGTCAGATGCTTCGCAGACGCAGGTTTGACGCCTACAGACTTTGTAAGCAAATGTCAAATTTAACAACCATCATCTGTTCCCTACATGCTCGAGTGAAAGAGACTTTATCTGTTTTTCCCCCTGGCTGAACAGAAAGTAGATGATTTGGGCATACATTCTGAAACTGCTTTTAAACTCTGATCTATTGAGTATCGTAGGAGGCCGGTGTCAACACTTGTGAGTGTATTCATAAGATGAGCACGCTGGGCCGTTCAGATGATGGATTACGCATGTGTTTTCTGAGTCTGAAGGCTGCCTCCATCCGCACACATCTCTCATTAAAACCGGGTTTTATCATTCGATTGCTCATTGCTTCTTGTGTTCAGAGTGGCCTTGCGCTGAACAGAAGCCGTGTTGAGAAGTTCTAGTGGACAAAGAGAAGTACATGTGCATTAGCAAAAAAGAAAAACAGTGCTTGCAAGCTAGAAAAATAAGTTAAAGTTTCAGGTTATTTTAGGCTTTGGGCTTCGGTTCTGAGTGAATTAAATCTTGAGTGAGTTACTTAAAGCTGCAGGGCTTCTCACTTTACCACATTTTTCGGTAGCAATCCAGCACCTCAGCTAGTTTCAGAAAGACAGCTTTTCCAATAAAAAGCTGCTTATTTAATGAGTTGCAGAAGAGTAGCTTCACATGGTATTGCAGTGTGCCAAATACTCTAGAAAATGCACTTCTTTTTTATTTTATTTTTATTTGAGCAAAGAAATGCTTGTACGGCATTTTATGTATGGCTTTTTTTCTGCCGTGTTTTCTGTCGCTGATGAAGAGAATCATAACACAACGCGACACCACCTTTTCTGAGTAAATGCAGAGATAGAGGTTAAATTGATGCAAATGACAAAAGACCAATCACAGTTCAGTATGCAAATAGACCTGAATTGGAATGCAAATGTTAGTGATGTCATAGTTGTCAGTCAGATTTTAAATGCAAGCATGCTGTCAAATCCAAAGTTGTGTCCTAAATGATGCTCTTATAGACTGTACTATGTGTATACACAATGTACTCATGTAATCGTGTAGAGTATGAACTGTATAAAGTTATTTTGTCATGATATCCTCTTCTTCGCTACGTAACTAACGCAGCGAGAGTGCATAAAGTGTTTAACATTGCACACTTTTTTTTTTTTTTCAGTTGAATTTTTTTTTTTCAGTTGAGTGCATCTTCCGGGTATTTAATAAATTGCACATTTTCTATTTGGAATTTACAGTGTGAACACAATACTCACTATTTATATACACGAAAAACGTAGATTAGTTCACAAGTATGCAAATTAGAACGCACCTCAAGTTTAGACTAGCTTACATGTTTTAGTAAACAAATTGATAAGACTGCAGAAGTCTAGTCGTGTTTTACAAGCATTTATTTTATAGGGAGTGGCGGTACTGACCGCACATTTTACCAGATGAGATATTTGTCTATTTGTGTCTAGATATTTGTCAATGTCGCTCAGGATCTGCATGCGCACCAAATCCTCCGCTATCGTCCCGTCAGTCATCTCTCTTTACTCTCGTCACGTGTACTAGAATGTAAACGACCACCACAGCAAGCCTAACCATGTCCCTTTAGGGACTCCGTAGAACGTGTTACTCATTTTACGCCTTTCCGAATTCGGATTTAGGCTTTAGACACATCCCTACCCGAGTACCTTTCTGATGCTCTGTGTGTTCAAGGTTTGATTTACTGTGTAATTTATGACTCTTTGGTGTGTGTGTGTGTAAAGGTTCTTGTAATTGCAGTTCAGTAAGGGTTGACGGGGTGCAAGGTTAATCCCACACACACACACACACACACACACACACACACACACACACACACACACACACACACACACACACACACACACACACACACACACACACACACACACACACACACACACACACACACACACACACACACACACACACAAAAGAACACTTGACATTTTCAAGCACAAGGATTACTCACCGATTCAATTAGTTTATCTCTCGGGATCTCCTTGTTTTTCTCTGTACTTCTTAAAGCGTGTAGAGTTAATAAACAGCCCTGGTGTAGGAACAATCAGTCCTCTCTGCCGCACTAACATATCAAGAAACCAAAACACTTTATGCTATGTATGTATATATGCATGGTTCGAATTACGTGTGGATAGAGAGAGGATGAGCTCCCATGAAAGCAGTAAAATCATACACCTGTGGCGATCTCTAAAAATCATCAGCACCATTTTTAAATTACAAATAAAGAACTTTTTACTTCAGTATATCGACTAAGCAATTTTTTATCACACACACCGCGCCTGCTCATAGGCTACTTTTAAAAAAATGTAAAGAGACCCCCACAAAGATGAAATCATAATTCGAACCCTGTATATATGGGACCCTGGACCACAAAACCAGTCACATGGGTCAATTTTCTGAGGTCCTGTTTACACGAGAACGCTCGTAAAAAAAGTTTTATCGGATGTGCCTTTCGTTTAGACGGCGACGGCGTTTTTGGGGCTTAAAAACGCTAAAAAGTGAAACCACTCTCCAGAGTGGAAATCTTAAAAACGCTCCACCGCCGCGTTCCCGTCTAAAGGGTAAAAACGGTAAAAACGCAAAAGTCTGCTAGACAGTGAAGGCGTCGCGTACGCGTTTACGCGTTTACGTCATAGGCATGCGCCAGTACAGGAAAATAACAAAACATTATCAAACTAAAATATAGCAATAATTTCATTGAAAAAAAAAAGAAAGAAAAAAAAAATCTGTCATTTTTGAGCGTTACGCGAAGAACTTTACCGTATTAAACATGAAAAACAGTGTCAGCGTCTCTTTCTCTTTCAGTGCTTCACATCGCCACCTAGCCTCCTGGAGTGCACACTACATCGAATTTCACACACTTTTGCGTCACCATATGCACGCAGATTCCCCCCTCATAATGCTCGTCTAAACACAGAATAAAAAGTGATATCGCAACGCCACTTTTGCGTTTCTCTTCAGATCGTTTCTGTGTAAACATAGCCTGAAATTGAGATTTATACATCATATGAAAGTTGAATAAATAAGCTTTCCATTGATGTATGGTTTGTTAGGATAGGACAATATTTGGCCGAGATGCAACTATTTGTAAATCTGGAATCTGAGGATGCAAAAAAATCTAAACATTGAGAAAATCTCCTTTAAATTTGTTCATTTATGTTCACGATTGTGCTGCATTCACTCACAACATTTTTTTTATATATATTTACAGTAGGAAATTTACAAAATATCTTCATGTAACATGAGCTCTACTTAATATCCTCATGATTTTTGCCATAAAAGAAAAATAAATCGATAATTTTGACCCATACAATGCATTGTTGGCTATTGCCACAAATAACCCCTTGGACTTGTGACTGGTTTTGTGATCCAGGGTCACACATATATATACATAATGTATATGCGTGATTACACATTTTTAACCGCACATTAATTTTTGAGGCAAGTTGCTATGTTGCCTATAAACCGTAAATAACTAGTTGTAAAATCCCTAATAATGCGCAACCTCTCGTGGCTCATTGCTCTGTTTCTTCTTCATCATCTCACCTGCATTCACAGAAGCAAACACACACTGCAAATCATCTGCCGTCGTCCGTGTGTTTATCGCTGGTTACAATCTCAAGAACAGCTTCTGTTTGTCCAGTGTCCCGTGTGTTTTAGAGGCTGTTTGCATTGATTTATATAGTCTGCATGTGAACAACTCTTTAAATATATCCCTCTTCTTTATTTAAACTTTCAGTTAACAAGGCCAGAAAAGTGTGCTTGCGTATCTTTCTTTAAAATAAAAGACACTTTGATATGTTATCTAATGCTATGGCGTTCTGACATTGATTTATATATTGTTTCGTTTATTTTTGGCGCAGCTGGTTCCTTCACTTCGAAAGTGACATTCTCTAAAGGCCTCGTCTTGGTGACCTTGCGGTGTGAAGTTCAGGTAAAGCATTGTGATTAATGTGTTGTGACTGAAATCTTTGGTGATGAAGAAGCTCTTACGTAATGTGATTATTTCGATGGTGTGGGATGAGAAGGCCAGACAGCGATACTCCCCGAGGAGCTGACGCACCTGTTGCAAACACCTTGACCTCCTGCGTCCTGAGTAATCGACCCGCACCGTCTCTCCCCAAAATCACAATGCAGTTTTACTCACCCTCGTGTCACTCCAAACCCCCCTTTTCTGGGAAAAACACACAAAAAAGAACGATTTTTTAGAAATCTTCATAGTTACAATGTCTATCAAGCTCCAAAAAGGAACAAGATGTCCACTTGTCTGCAGATGGTTGTGCAGTCATTCAAGTGTAGGAGAAACACTTGGTTACACAATCAGGATAACACACTCTGCGAAATCTGGCTGGTGTGAGGAAAGAGTTTGGCTTAGACTCAAACAGGAACATTTATCTTTTAGTGATTTGTTTTGACATTATTGCCCTCCTAAAGTATCAAAATTAATTTTAAAGCAGAAATGAAAACAGTGCTCAGCATAAATTAGGTCAATTATTTTTCGACAATTTTAGAAACATGATTCTGAAGAAAATATGAGTGGTGTTTGCTCTTGCTAAAGTATTCTTAAAAATATATAGATTTCAAAAATAGAAAAACTATTTTGGTTCCCAAAGACCTTTCAATTAATAGTTCATAAAATAACTTTTTTTAGTTTCATTTGAACCTTTTTCCAAAGAATCTTGTGTCCAATGCAAAGGTTCCATGGATGTTAAAGGTTCTTGATGGAACTGTTGATGAATAACTTTTATTATTAAGAGTATAGTGTGTTCTGGCTGGTTGTTTACTCAAGTGTCTGTGATCTTCCGGGCTCTATGGCTCGGGTCCATGCAAGTTTTTGAAAACGATACCGTTATCATCTCTGTGTAAACAATTTCCTCAATACTCTTAAAATAATGGCATCAGTGTTTCCATTAATTCCTTTACATTAACCTTTCCATTCTTTATAGTGGAAAAGGGTTCTTTAGCATTTTAAAATGTTCTTCACATTTAGATTAAACTGCCGGATTAGTTTAAAGTTTAAATTAGTTTAAAGTAGTTTGCAGTTTAAAATAGTTTAAAGTTTAAATTAGTTTGAAATTTAAATTAAAGTTTAAAGTATAGTTTAAAGTTGCTAGGGTGTTTCTAGAGGGTTGCTAAGGTGCTCTGGGTGGTTGCTGTGCAGTTGCTAGGGTATTCTAAGGCATTTTGTGTGGTTGCTATGGTGTTTTGGGTGGCTGTTAGGCAGTTGCTAGGGTGTTCTAAGGTAATTTGGGTGGTTGCTAGGTGGTTGCTATGGTGTTACTAGGTGGTTGGTAGTTGTCTCACAGATGGTTACAAATGGAGTTTTGTTCATCAGTTCAACTGGAAACGGAAAACTTTTTTTTATGCGTTTTGTCCCGTTTACACGACAACAGCCCTTTGAGGGCCTGGAAAAGTAAACTTTTCAAAGTGCAAGTTTTTGAAAACGATACCGTTATCGTCTCTATAAACTACAAAAATGTGAATTTGTGAAAACGGTGATGTCAGGTGCATGTGTGTTCCCAGACAGCAACATCTGGACCGGATCTGGACCGACACAATGTTGCTGTCTAGGTTACATGTTCAGCCCGATCTCATGAAAGTGCGTATCCAAGGGTTTTCAGTATCATATGCACGAAAAAAAAAAAAAAAAAAAACATTTTTGGCGTATAAATGGTGCGAGAAATAACATTTGTGGTATACAGTAGATACGCACTTTCATGAGATCGTGTTGTTCAGTGTGTAGGCATGTAGTGTTTCTTTACAAAGTGACATCGCCAACTACTGGCCTGGCAGCAGAATACAGCATTTTTAGCCGTTTTCTCGGATCCGTGTGAACGGCGATCGTTTTGACAACGTTGTCGTCTGTTTGCAAAAAAACTAAAGGAAAATCGTTTCCGTTTTTACTGTTGTCGTGTAAATGTACCCTAAGAATGTGAAGGTTCTGCTCACTGAAAGGTTGGGGAACACAAAAGTGAACAAACAGCGTTATTTCAGCTATAATTGGACGAGTAATGCACAGAAGATTAATACTTGGTTATTGTTTAACACTAACCTTATATGATCAAAAACCAACAACAACTGTCTTAAAAGGTCATGAGCCGGATTCGAACTCACGTCACCCGCATGAGCACCACAGATGAGAGTGCTCACATGCAGCCCCAGCAAAACACAATAACTCTTCATTATCTTCACATTTGTATGCAAGTCCCCAGTGTGTTCATTTGTGATGTTTCTATTAATGTGAGGCAAAAGACCTAAAAAAAGCGGCTTAATAACAGTTTCTTTTATAACAGAGGAAGTGGGACTAATCCTACTTTGATTTGCATGTCAAGGTGCAAGAAGAACAAAGAAGATAATTTTCATGACAATCACATAATTATGATGGTAAAGCCAGAACATTTGTTAAAAAAAGTAATATCTCTGGTTTCTCACCTGCGTTGACTCTCTTCTTTTATATTGAAATGTTACACGTCAGTTGGTGTTTAGCGCTCTACAATCAAACTCATTTACATTTTAATGAGGATGAGAGAGTACAGAGAAAAGGGGATGAAAACCCAACTGATTGACTGCTTTATAAGGAGAGAGGGAATGAGCGGGAAAATGAGGGAAAGAGAATGAAAGACCAGGGAGAAAATTAGGAGGTTTTGAGGATGAAAGAAAAAGAAAGGTTGAGCAGGACGTTCAGCACTCATTACACACATCTCGGTTCACACCTCATAATATTTACTTTAGAAAAAACAGCAAAGGTTGGTCAGTAAGATTTTTTTAATCGAAATTAAACTAATAAATGCAGCCTTGAGACTTCTTTCAAAAACATGAACAAATAGTACAGATCCCAGACATTTGAACTGTGTAGTTATATAGATAGATGACTTGTTACTGCTTAGTTTTTAATCATCATGTTCTTACGGTTGTGTGCGTCACAGATGTTCCTGCCCAAACAGTGAGCGTTATAATCACTTTGATGTAGAAGCTATACAGTCCTGCTTTGACTGAGGGAATACAGTTGCTAAAAAGTTGCATGGATAACTCATCTTGAACTCATCTTTCTTCTTTTGATCGCATATTTTTGGACTAAGTGCATGTTTTCTTTTTTTTATTTAAATTGTACATTCCTGCTAATGTAAAAAAGTCTGAGCAGAAACAAAAACACGAGATCCAACATTTAAATAATTCATATTTCTGACATGCAATTTTAAAACGCAGCTTAGATCAACTTCCTTGATGTGGTTTAACAGTTTCAATTGTATTTTTACTTCAAATTAGCTTTTGGAAGTAGCATATTGCTTTTGACCTTCCACGCCTCAAATTCACTCCTTAGACTGTGCATCTAAACGTACAAAAAACGATGCGCATTTATTTAATAAGTGTGAAACTGTGTAGAAGCAGGTATTTCTATCTGTAACAGACTGTGCTTTGATAAATATTCTAATTCGTTTTTGAACACATTTTTTATATTTCTGTGAGTTTAAATGGGTTTAAGAAATGCAGTATCTGTCTTATTAAGGAGGGACTTTTATTTTGACGGGTATTGTAGTCTACGGGGAAGGCAAAGGAGAGTTGTTTTGCAGCTATAACGTTAGCAACTTTAAGCACCCCCCGAAAAGGCATAAGGTCTGTATATATATGATAACTGTTTGTTGTAATGACTGTTTTGTGTAATTCGCTGTTTGTTAATGATAGAGTTTTGAACTCGGTAATTCGCGCTTCTTGTACTTTGTTTGTTTAGCTCTTACGGTGAATTTTGGAGTGAAAACGGACTTACTGGTAATAAATTTCACCGGTTAACCCCTTCAGATGAAGGGTTTAATATCAGTAAAGTTTTGGCCATCATTCGGGCGGGGTCCGCTACACTATCCTTGTGGGGATTCAACATCCCCAGACGAACAGCAAACCCTGACTGACACTTTTGATGGGGCTTCTCACAAAGACACAAGATTGAATAAATAATAAATGTCTCATAAATAATTGAGATGTATTTCAGGATTCGGTTCATATATGATAATGGAAATCCGTTTAGATGTGAATGGGAAGTCCCGATAAGACACTAGGATAAATATACGCGTGTGTGTGAGAGAGGGCACTGTTTTCCCACATCTTGTAAAACCACCACAGAAAGCTCAATTAGATTCAACCCTAAATTCCTCTGGAGCGTGGCAAAGCTGAAACGCTGCCACTTACGCATGAATCTTTCTTTCTGCAGACCCAAAAAAGGTAAGGATTGGTTATAATAGAGAACGACACCCGTGTACATTCCAGTAACGCAGACTTCATCAAGATCTCTTTTGAGAGTTCAAATATGTCTAGTTGTAAGCCCACGACAGGGCTAAATAACTGTGTTGGGTTCATGAGAGCTGATAAACACTGTGGACGCACTATATGAGGCGAAACAGACTACGAAAATAAATGGTTTTCCTCAAACACTGGCCATGGATCATATGCGCTTGGTTATCCTTTATGTTTTATGCAACTCTGCCTTGGAATAAACTGAATAGATGTCAGTTTGCAGGCCTCAATGGTTCCTTTCTGGCCTGTACACATCCACAAAGCATCATTGTACATTCAGTATATAAAAGACTTATGTTGCATTGCCATCTACACTGATTCACAGGCACTGACCTTCAATTAAAATATGAAACACGCAGCATTTATTGATGAAAAAGCACAGATTCTGAATAATGTGAATATTTGACTGTCCTTATTTATCTACCGAAGCTCTCTATGTTTGGTTTGGTTTTCTCGACGATCACGGTTTTCTCACGGAAAGTCACCCAGTTTGTCTATCTGTTTGAATGCATATTCAAAAAAAAAAATGTATGCCTGATTTTAAGATTTGTATATTTGAACTACATATAAACCTTCCATGCATTTGGATATTTATGGTTTTAACCTCAACTAATAAAACAATACGATGGATATTTGTCAGCCATGAATAAATGAAACATAGTAATTAGTAGTATTACTATACTGACTGTTATAATACACAATACCCAGGTTTATATACTTATCGATAAATCCAACTTGTTTCAATCGATAGATGGATGGATGGATGGATGGATGGATGGATGGACGGACAGACAGACAGGTAGATAGATAGATAGATAGACAGACAGACAGACATATATATATAGACAGACAGATGGACAGATGGATAGATAGATGACAGAAAGACAGTCAGACAGATAGATAGATGACAGACAGACAGCTAGATAGTTAGATAGATACACAGACAGACAGACAGACAGATAGATGGATAGATAGATGACAGAAAGAGACAGACAGTCAGACAGACAGATAGACAAATAGATAGATAGATGACAGACAGATAGACAGATAGATAGATAGACAGATAGATAGATAGATAGATAGATAGACAGACAGATAGACAGACAGATAGATAGATAGATAGATAGATAGATAGATAGATAGATAGATAGATAGATAGATAGATTTCTTCTAAAAGCAGATGCACTAAAGGAAGAGTGTGATGGCTTTTCTTCTCTTGCTTCTGTCATTTCCTGTGGAGTGATCTTGATCTTGATACGTGTCCAGAACTGCAGCTGCTGCCAGAGACCCGGGCGCCTCAACTTCCCCGAGCGGGGAGTGCAATTGGAAAGTAAAATAGTGTAAAAGAGGAGTATGTCCATGAGTGTCAGTCAGCAGGTCTCTGAGATAAGATGCAGAGAGGGGCGCGATCTCCCTCGTGTGACGCAGAGACGACGGACACGCTTCAGTTCGGACAGAAGGTTCTGGAATGAGAAATGCTGATTACATTTCCAGCGGAGGGGAAAGATGCTTTCGATTAGATGGCAACAAAGGAGTTTTTATCCCAGCGTGGAATGATATCACTTTCATTTTTTTTCTGACGTCAGTTCAGTGTTAACAGTGTTTTGATATCATTCTCAAGGGATACTGTTTTTGTTTTTTAAGAGAATTAAATAAAAATGAGAAAACATTCAATGTAATCCACTTTCCTGTTTTAATTCATGACATTTAGACCAATAATAGAGCTAATTGTCAACTTAACTTTGGTCTGTTTTTCACACAAAGGTGGAAACATGAATCGAAAAAGGTGTTTGGATCACATTCTGGCCGCTGGGCTCAGGCTTGTCTTTAAAAACATTTCCATGAAAATGTAATGTTTTCTCCAGAAAGATTCTGGTGGGAATTGTAATTTCTCTAACCCCGTACAGACCGATGCCTTCCCACAATCTCTTCCTACACTCGTCCCTCTACAGTCCCACTATCTCTAATTGTCTGTCATTCCCATGTTTCAGTGGCTGTGTTTCCTCCATCATTGGGGAATCCAGTGAATCTGCCGTATACCTCCGAGAGCATGGAAACCCACGGCGAGGTCATGAGACAGTACACTACATGTCACCATTATTTTTAGCACGGACAAAAACAAAACAGAGACACAATTCGACTGCATTCACACGTTTCAACGCAAACAGAGCGACTCTCAGAGGCTCAATGATAACACGCGCTGTTTACAGTAGCAGAACACACTGTTTATCCACACATCCACTGCCACTATCAGTCCACAGCATTATCAGAAGTGCGGACAGATTCATGACACGCAAAAGAAGCACATGTGTCACACTAATGGTTCTCACGATCGCATGTTTATGACACGCTTAATGAACTGTGCTGGGTTTGGAAGTCTGTGAACTTACTGTTTGGAGGTCTATTGGCGTTCAAGTGTTTTTACATGGGGTCAAATCATAAGGAAATGTTTAAAGGGGTCATGAACTGGCTTTTAAATTTTTTTTATATATTGTTGTCTGAGGTCAACTTATGACGTTCGCTTGGTTTTTACATTCAAAAACATCAAAATGAATAAGTAATAGGCTATTTTCTCCCCTAGCTTTGAGCCTAGCTTCTAAAACGCTCGGTTTTTATGGGCGTGCCTTATAGAAGACTTGGAAGTAAATGCCCACTGATATGATTGGATGACAGTTTTGCATATTATAATGAGTTGCATGTAATGCGCGAATCGGTGGCGGGGCTAAACAGGCGGTGTTGAAGTAGGCGTCGATTTTCTTCAGCGGAGGCGGTGTTTGATACACTTTGACGTCATAGATCCCCACTTTGAGAAACCTGTCGGTCGCTGGGCCTGCTGTCAATAAAAGCTTTTATTGGACTAACAGGAAAGTTTTCAGTTCTGAAACTTACAGGATATTATTTTAGTGTGATGACCTCTTATGTCAAAAGCTCAAGGAAAATTAGATTTCTCCGTTCATCACCCCTTTAAGTCTATATTTCCAGAAAACCCTAAGAACAGAATAGAAAATTGACTATTGACCTCTGTGAGAGACATGCTAGATTTGAAGGCATTGTGATTACAATTTTAACCTGTCAGACATAACAGAATGTAAAAATAACTGCAGCCCCGCGCACAGACTGATTTATGCAGAGTAGAAATGCAGAAAAGTATAATGCAGCAAAGTATAATGTCTTCCACTAGGGCTACCCATATAGTCATAAATGCATATTTTATAACATTAGTATTTTCATCATCGCAAAATAACCACATTGTAAGGGGCCGTTGTTTAAATAGCAAATCCATTTGCGCCCATGGGCTGCTGGTCTGAAAACGAGGTGTGTGTTCAGGCGCATTGATGGCGCGTTGCTATTTTGAAGCAACTGAAACCTGGTCTAAAGTCAATGGCGCAGTGTTTTTTTATTTATTTAAAGAGCACGTTAAAGAGAGCGAGTAATGTGCGCTTATAGGTGGGTCAATAAGCGTGCGTACACTTTGTCCTGTAGATGGTCTGCTTGCGCTTTAACCTCGCGCACGAACAGATCCGTTTATTCTCTGGAGATGTGTTGCTTGCAAAATAACTCCAGTATGATATAGTGCGTTCAAGTCATCTCGTATAGATCGTATTTACGAGTTGAACGCACTTGAACACCACCACAATGTCGTAAACACCAGTGGGAAGCTCGGGATTTTCTGTAAGCCCCGATCTTTACGAGTTGTGGGCGTGTCACTGAGAAACATGGCGAAATCCCACAATACGAGGTATTTAGCTTGTCAGGCTTTTCTATTTACAACGCAGTAAGCTAATTGCCTGCACAGAATATGATAGCATTATAAAATAACAATGTAATAGGCCTATGTAACGATACACTTCCCAACTCCCTGCGTGCGAACTTCCCAGGAGGACTTGAACGCACCAATACACTAGAGTCGTGTGGGATGGGGGTCAATGAAGCGCCACCTGCTGCGACGTCACAATCGTGTTGCGTCGTGGTCTATGGATCTGCCTGATGTGTACGTGTTGACTTGCTCCCTCTGTCAAAATCGAGGGGTCGAGGGTCTGTTCAAGTAAACTTCCCTCAAACCACTTGACGAAGTTGAATGCACTTCTAAAGTCTAAAATTGGCCTTGAACGCAGCCCAAGTTAAAAGAAGTTCCATTTTAGAATGTTCCAGTTTTTTTTTTAGAACGCCGTGTCACAAACAACTGACAAGACTCTGCGAATGACACGAGACTTGAGCGCAACGGACAAAAACGTCGGCCTAGTGCTTCTTTAAAAACAATGACAAAGTGGCATGGCCATCTACTGGCCTGGCAGCAGAATACAGCGTTCTAGTCGTTTTCGCGGATTCGTGTGAACGGGATCATTTTGACAACGTTGTCGTCGGTGCGCGCAAAACGTTACCATTTTTATTTTCTTCATTAATAATAAAAATGACGAAAAAGATAATCTATTATAGTTTATCCCATTTAGGATGCTGCCAAAAGTATGTTTTATAAGATTTAGTAAACTGCTGAGGGCATTTAAATTAAAATAAATATTTAAATTGTGACTGCAACATTTGCTGTAAAATAATTATCATCAACGTCATTTCATGTTGTTGTCAAAGCATGGGGTTTTATAAAGGTTGTGCACCGTCTTACGTGTGTGTGAATCTGCATCATGCATCTTTTGTGGACCTCAGTTAATACGTGTGTGTGTGTGTGTGTGTGTGTGTGTGTGTGCAGTGTTGTTCTTGTGAGTTAGTGTTCATGCTATGTGTCCTTGTGCGTTTGTGTTTAGTGATTTTTCTCGAACACCTTTTGATTCATTTTACAGCAAGCGGATTCACCCTGAGCTGGAAAACTAAATAAAGAGACCAAATAATGTGTGAATGAACATATTACATATTTGCAAGGGCTTGGTTTCATAGCAAATATTATTAGTTTACTATAAAATCAAGACACACACACACACACACACACACACACCTTTTCTATATCCATGTGAAATTTGATTTCTAATCTAAGGAGTTTATGATTAGGCATTATTGTGTGAATGATGCTTATAATAAGGGAAATAATTTGCACACATTCACCAAACT